>NC_057392.1:7005053-7194563 GCF_019320065.1 Cervus canadensis | reverse complement strand
TGGATTTATCTCTGGGCTTTCTATTCTGTTCCATTGATCTATATTTCTGTCTTTGTGCCAGTACCATACTGTCTTGATGACTGTAAAATCTTCCAGCAAACAAAAGCCCAGGACCAGATGGCTTCACAGCTGAATTCTACCAAAAATTTAGAGAAGAGCTAACACCTATCTTACTCAAACTCTTCCAGAAAATTGCAGAGGAAGGTAAGCTTCCAAACTCATTCTATGAGGCCACCATCACCCTAATTCCAAAACCAGACAAAGATGCCACAAAGAAAGAAAACTACAGGCCAATATCACTGATGAACATAGATGCAAAAATCCTTAACAAAATTCTAGCAAACAGAATCCAACAACATATTAAAAAGATCATACACCATGACCAAGTGGGCTTTATCCAAGGAATGCAAGGATTCTTTAATATCCACAAATCAATCAATGTAATACACCACATTAACAAATTGAAAGATTAAAAACCATATGATTATCTCAATAGATGCAGAGAAAGCTTTTGACAAAATTCAACACCCATTTATGATTAAAATTCTCCAGAAAGCAGGAATAGAAGGAACATACCTCAACATAATAAAAACTATATATGACAAACCCACAGCAAACATCACCCTCAATGGTGAAAAACTGAAAGCATTTCCCCTGAAATCAGGAACAAGACAAGGGTGCCCACTCTCACCACTACTATTCAACATAGTTTTGGCCACAGCAATCAGAGCAGAAAAAGAAGTAAAAGGAATCCAGATAGGAAAAGAAGAAGTAAAATTCTCACTGTTTGCAGATGACATGATCCTCTACATAGAAAAACCTAAAGACTCTACCAGAAAATTACTAGAGCTAATCAATGAATATAGTAAAGTTGCAGGATATAAAATTAACACACAGAAAAATCCCTTGCATTCCTATACACTAACAATGAGAAAACAGAAAGAGAAATTAAGGAAACAATACCATTCACCATTGCAACAAAAAGATTAAAATACTTAGGAGTATATCTACCTAAAGAAACAAAAGACCTATACATAGAAAACTATAAAACACTGATGAAAGAAATCAAAGAGGACACAAACAGATGGAGAAACATACCGTGTTCATGGATTGGAAGAATCAATATTGTCAAAATGCTATACTACCCAAAGCAATCTATAGATTCAATGCAATCCCTAAAAGCTACCAATGTATTTTTCACAGAACTAGAAAAATAATTTCACAATTTTTATGGAATACAAAACCTCGAATAGCCAAAGCAATCTTGAGAAAGAAGAATGGAACTGGAGGAATCAACCTGCCTGACTTCAGGCTCTACTACAAAGCCACAGTCATCAAGACAGTATGGTACTGGCACAAAGACAGAAATATAGATCAATGGAACAGAATAGAAAGCCCAGAGATAAATCCATGAACCTATGGACACCTTATCTTCGACAAAGGAGGCAAGGATATACAATGGAAAAAAGACAACCTCTTTAACAAGTGGTGCTGGGAAAACTGGTCAACCACTTGTAAAAGAATGAAGCTAGAACACTTTTTAACACCATACACAAAAATAAACTCAAAACGGATTAAAGATCCAAATGTAAGTCCAGAAACTATAAAACTCCTAGAGGAGAACATAGGCAAAACACTCTCCGACATGAATCACAGCAGGATCCTCTATGACCCACCTCCCAGAATATTAGAAACAAAAGCAAAAATAAACAAATGGGAGCTTTTCAACTTAAAAGCTTTTTCACAACAAAGGAAACTATAAGCAAGGTGAAAAGACAGCCCTCAGATTGGGAGAAAATAATAGCAAAGAAAGCAACAGACAAAGGATTAATCTCAAAAATATACCAGCAACTCCTGCAGCTCAATTCCAGAAAAATAAATGACCCAATCAAAAAATGGGCCAAAGAACTAAACAGACATTTCTCCAAAGAAGACATACAGATGGCTAAGAAACACATGAAAAGATGCTCAACATCACTCATTATTAGAGAAATGCAAATCAAAACCACAATGAGGTACCATTACACGCCAGTCAGGATGGCTGCTATCCAAAAGTCTACAAGCAATAAATGCTGGAGAGGGTGTGGAGAAAAGGGAACCCTCTTACACTGTTGGTGGGAATGCAAACTAGTACAGCCGCTATGGAGAACAGTGTGGAGATTTCTTAAAAAACTGGAACTAGAACTGCCATATGACCCAGCAATCCCATTTCTGGGCATACACACTGAGGAAACCAGATCTGAAAGAGATATATGCACCCCAATGTTCATCGCAGCACTGTTTATAATAGCCAGGACATGGAAGCAACCTAGATGCCCATCAGCAGACGAATGCATAAGGAAGCTGTGGTACATATACACCATGGAATATTACTCGGCCATTAAAAAGAATTCATTTGAATCAGTCCTAATGAGATGGATGAAACTGGAGCCCATTATACAGAGTGAAGTAAGCCAGAAAGAAAAAGAACATTACAGCATACTAACACATGTATATGGAATTTAGAAAGATGGTAACGATAACCCTATATGCAAAACAGAAAAAGAGACACAGATGTACAGAACAGATTTTTGGACTCTGTGGGAGAAGGTGAGGGTGGGATGTTTTGAGAGAACAGCATCGAAACATGTATATTATCTATGGTGAAACAGATCACCAGCCCAGGTTGGGTGCATGAGACAAGTGCTTGGGCCTGGTGCACTGGGAAGACCCAGAGGCATCAGGTAGAGAGGGAGGTGCGAGGGGGGATGAGGATGGGGAATACATGTAACTCCATGGCTGATTCATGTCAATGTATGACAAAACCCACTACAATAATGTAAAGTAATTAGCCTCCAACTAATAATAATAAATGAAAAAAAAGAAATAGGTTTCCTCTTCCGAGTAAAACACTTGAGTAACACTGCTATCCAGTGCTAGGCTAAGGGATATAATGGCACATTTTGTATTCAAAAAGGCTAAGGCTCTCAAACTAGCTCAGCAGCTCCCAGAAGTTGATCCCTGCTTAGTCCTGGCTGTAATCCAGGTCACAAGCACAAGTCACAAGGTAGGTAACCTCCTTTGGGGCAGGAAATTCCACTTTAGCAAACAACGATTTACAAGGGATAGTGGCAGATTGTTTAACCTGATTTTTCAACATGGAAAGTGTCACCCCAAGCAGGCCTCAAAAACTCTTACCTGTGCCCAGGGGCTGTGGCTCACATGGGTTGTCACCTGAAACCCTGACATTTCACCCCACCTGCCATGCTCCACACCCCCGACAGAGCAGAGGGTTAGCACCTACCTGCGGAGGGGGGGGAGCTGGCACTGCCTTGGTCTGGGTCTTCCATCCGGGGCAGAGATCTGAGCAGTTCACTGTGATGATGCCTGTGGGGTAAGCATATGGGCTCAGGGTGCATCCATGTGGCCTACAGTCCCCCTACACCACCCAGGGGGGCCTCTGATTTCAAGTCTCATTCTGCCTTTGTCCATTTAAGGTAGCTCATTCCACAAATATGTACTAAGGGCCTACTGTGTGCCAGGCCTTGTACCGGGTGATGTATCTGGGTGCTCACAGACCACCCTATCCAAGACTGCCTTCTATGAGCCCCAGCTGAAAGGAGAAAACAAGCAGATTTCTACTTTTTTAAGTATTTTCTTTCAGTAGCTCACTTTTTATAAAAGCTGAATAGGGATTAAGGACCTGGGCTATTAGAATCAGACCTGAGTTCCGAGTACAAATTTTCAGTTGTAAAAAGCTGGGATATTATACCTACTTTTTAGACTTCTGTGAAGGTAAGTAAGTTACCACACGGTAAGCATGGGCACAGGGTTTCCCTGATGGCTCAGCAGGTGGAGAGTCCACTCGCAATGCAGGAGACCCAAATTTGATTCCTGGGTTGGGAAGATCCCCTGGAAAATTCCCTGGACAGAGGAGCCTGGCGGGCTACAGTCCACGGGGTCACAAGAGTCGAACACAAGTGAGTGACTAACACTTTCAAGCGGTGGCACAGTGCATGGCCCATTGCTGCCTCTCAAAACAGAGGCTCGCTCAGATCATAAGCTAGCACTTTAGAACCTGACTGGGTGATGGCTCAGAGCCTGGTCTGGAGCTTGACTGCCTGGGTTGAATCCAGTCTCTCCCACCAGTCAGCAGTAGGACCCTGGGTGGGTGTTTCATGTCTCAGCACCTGCAAAATGAGGGATGATGACAGTGCCTGCCTCCCAAGCGTGGTTATGAAGATGAAAGGAGTAGAAGTGCAAAGTCCACTGAGGGGTGTAGAGTGCAGAGCAAATCTCATTATATGTTAGCAGTTTGGATGTGATTAGACTTACACCCATTTGGTGGGCCAGGTTCTTTTAGCAATCTCTCTTCTGAAAAATCAAGATACCTGTGCCTTCTTTTTAATCAAACACGGGTAAGCACTAAGTCTTGTGTCAATCTGATCTTCCGTCTTCCGCCTACTATATTTTGCATTGACTGGAGCTGTGTTTGGGGAAAAGTGCCTGGTGGGAGAAGCAGGTATTTTCAGTAAGAGTGGCTGGGTTCAAGTGTAGGCTCTCCTGCTTGTACGCTGCTGGGTGAGTCATGAACACTCTCAGAGCCTCGCTGACCTCTGTTATTAGGTCAGGAAAGTTAATGGCAGCCTTGTCTACACTGAGTATCACAAGACCATGAAAGAGCAAGGGCTTATCCCTGGCTGGGGAAGAGGCTGATGCTGATTGTTAGAAGGTGCAGTGTAGAAGGTGCAGTATAGAAGTTAAGTTCTAGAATGAGACTGCCTGGGCTGGTATACTGGTTCCAAATAGTAGCGCTGGAATCTTCTTGGGTGTCTTAAGCAATCTGCCTCCACTTTCCTCATCTGTAGAATGGGGGACAATGACAGTATCCACCTCAGAGAGCTATAATGAGGCTGAATTAAAGAGCTTAGCACAGCCCATCCACAGAAAAGTGCCCAATCAACACAAGCTGTTATTAACAGCCTTACTCTCAGTCTTTCTCCCCCTCCCCGGATTGTGAACAGGAACACACTTAATTTATCCTTATATTCTTGGTACCTAGGAAACTGCTTACCTAAAGTCAGCTGAATTCAGAAAAGATGGAAGGGGGATAAATAAATACATTTAATTCAGGTCCAAAGTCCTTCCTGATGGTCTCAGAGACTCACCTGAGTCTTCTTAGGGCCTTGCTGGACTCATCTGTGCTTCCATTGTTGTCTTTTTAAAATACAAATTTGCAGTTTTTATTTTTAAATTTTATCTTTAAAATATTTTCTTGGCCATGCCACATGGCATGTAGGATCTTAGTTCCCCAACCAGGGAGTGAACCAGTGCCATCTGCATTGGAAGCATGGAGTGTTGACCACGGGACCATCAGGAAAGTCCCTCCATTATTGTCTTACTGCTTCAGTTTTAGAAAGCGCCACCTCTTGAGGATTTACTCTCAGATTAGTCTGGAGTTTCACATCACATGGAAACAGGTTTGGGTGCCATCTTTACTTTCCCACTGTAGGACTTTGAATATGTTGTTGACTCTTTCAGAACCTGTTTCCTCATCTGTGAAATGGGGCCAAACTCATCTACTTCTGAGAGTTGCTGAGCTGCCTAGTTATTATGTTTGGCACACATAGTAGGTGATCAGTAAAAGCTGGTATTATCATTTTATTTTTACTGGCCTTGAAGCCCCTGGTTCAAGTTGACCCTACTTTGAACAGTAGCTGGAACTCTGAACTCTGGTGTACAAAAGGTTACTTTCGGTGCCAAATGCATCTTTCTCACAGACCTCCACTCTGCCTTTGTGGGGTGGGGGGTCATTGCTTCCTCTTGTTGCTTGCCTGAGTGGTACCCTGGTGTGCCCAGCCTTGGGCCTGATGACTGACCCTGAAGGCATATTCTTTGTGTCCTCAGCAGCCCCTGGTCTCCAGGTAAGCCTGATCAGAGGGTCACTATGGCAGAAACAGAGTCAGCCACGTGATGTTCCCCGCTGTAGATCACTGGTTTTTAAGATGGCCATACGTATGGCTTCAGAGTCCAACAGACTGGGGTTCCAACACTTGCTTATCTGTTGTGCAACTTAGTTAACTTAGCCTCTCTGAGCCTCAGTTTCCTCATCTGTAGGATGAGGACAACACAGGCTCATATTTGCCAAGGGGCACATGAGCTGCTGCTGCTGGACCACATCACACGGCATCATGACCAAGGCCTGCCCAGCATGGGGAAAGGGCAAGTGAAATAAGCTATCAAGTGCTCTAAAAGCATGAAAGCTGACCCAGCTTTTAAAAATGTAGAATAAAGATAAGCAACTTGAGAAGGAGAAAAAGAACACTCAACAAACCCTACAGTGAACTGACTTCATGGTGATGTATGTCACTGTCGCCATGATGTAGATTCCCTGTTGACTCCACCAAGTAAGTGTTAGTGGCTCAGTTGTGTCTGACGCTTTGCAACCCCATGGACTGTAGCCCACCAGGTTCCTCTGTCCATGGGACTTATCAGGCAAGAATACTGGAGTGGCTAGCCATTTCCTTCTCTGGGGGAGGATCTTCCCAACCCATGAATTGAACCCGGGTCTGATGCATTGCAGACAGTCTTTACCATCTGAACTACCAAGAGGATACTAAATGGAGCAAAAGGGTGTGAGCATTCTAGGGCATTCTACCATGCTTCTAGAATCACCTTACTTTACAATTTCAACCAGATTTTCATACTTAAAAAATGTTTTTGATAATCTTAGGAAAACATTAGTAATTAAACAAAATTTCTAATGAAGGCCACTCCAAATACTGAAAAGACTCTTATCTGGCTGATAAAACAGTGCTGCCTTTATCAGTGGATTCTCAACCTTGGCTGCACAAAATAAATCATTTGTGAACCTTTAAAATATCCATGCCTAGACCCTGCCTATTACCCTAGAAAAATCATAAGCCTGGGTAGTAGAGGTTGAGCATTTAAAAAAAGCGTCCCAGGTGAGTCCTACAGCCAGGATTGGGACCACTGGTTTGATTGATCCTGGTATTAATCATAAAACATGATTCACACACTTTGTGACTGAGACTGTGGGCCTCAAGCCTGGCCACACATTAGAATCACTAGGGAGTTCTTAACAATCCTGATACCCTATCCCAGACCAATGACATCCCAGTCTCTGGGGTAAGACTCAGGCTTCTGTGTTTTTGAAAGCTCTCTTGGTGATTCGGTGTGCAGCCAGGGCTGAGAAGCATCTGTCTAAAGGATACAGTAAAAGGAGAAAAAGAATGCATCCTGTAAATCTTAGGCCTGCATTTTGTAGCAGGATATTAATATGTGGTACTGTGGTCAAATCCTATTTATCCATGAATGGCTTATCTGTTATGAGAATAAACTATGGGCCAGTTAGGGATGCAGGGAAGGTATTCCTTATCAACAGAAGTGGAATTGCAGGCAGATTCTTTACCAACTAAGCTATCAGGGAAGCCCCTAACATTATTAAGCACCTATTATAAACCAGGTGGGCACTTCCCTGGTAGCTAAGCTGGTAGAGTCCGCCTGCAATGCAGGAGACCTGGGTTCGATCTCTGGGTTAGGACAATCCCCTGCAGAAGGGCATGGCAACCCACTCCAGTATTCTTGCTTAGCAAATCTCCATGGACAGATGAGCCTGGTGGGCTATGGTCCATAGGGTCACAAAGTGTCGGACAGGACTGAGTGACTAAGCACAGCACATAAGCCAGGTGTTTTCCTGCATCACCTCATTTAATGTACACAGTATCCCAGTGAAGTAGATGATGTCATCCCTATCTTACTAGTTGAAGAGAGAGCCTGTCTCGCTTACCTCAAGTCACTTCACTAGTAATTTGGCTCCAAGATCTGGGCCCAAGGCCACAGTGCCTCCCACAGGGTGGAGGAGGACAGTGTCTCTTTGTTTCTGACTACACACTAAAGTTAAATGATTTGTTGGATCATCTGATTTGTTTCTACTCCCCTCTGTTAGCCTAGATAAAGGAGAGCTGACTACATTGTTTATTCTAAAAGGATGATCTAGGTGTAAATTTATTCTTTATGTTAAAAAAAGAGCATAGATCTAACAATTATTTCATATTTGCTCTCCTTCAATTTGGCAACAGATATTGAAGAAGCACTGTAACTGAATACTTCTAGCTGGCTCTTTCTCCAGCAAAGGGGTAATAAGAACAGGATATGGAAACTAAATGTTTACCTTTTTTTCTGCTAAAGGTAAAGTGACTTTCAAGAGAAGTAAAAAGTAAAAACCAAATTATGGGCAGGCCTGCCAATTATTCAACCTGGCCCCTTGTGTCTATTCTCTGACAAGTCTAGTGCTTCCTTATGAATAAAAGACACAGCCCACAGTCTGCAGTCCCTTCCAGCCAAGCTGGCTGTCGTCAGTGACAGGCAGACCCGCCTCACAGTCCCCTCTGACAGGCAGGACAGGTGGGGTTTCCTGCCTCCCTAGCAAACTCCCAGGAAGGTTTCCCAGACACAAGTCAGATACTGACTGTCCTCATATACAGGGCCTGCTGGGGCTTTCAAACAGCTCCATTACTTATGCTGAACACTAACAGCAATTCTAAAAGAAAAAAAATTCCTGTGTAACTATCTCTAGATTCATAGCTCTTTTTAAAGCCCAGATTTAGAGAACCCAGAATTCGTACAATTAGAAAAGATGGCCCATTATGTAGATACAGTTTTCAACCTAGTGGATGATGACAATAATACAAGGTCTCATTTACTGTGTATGCTTATGTGGTTCTGGGTCAGAAAAATGATTTACATTTTTGTGATCCTTGTTAGGTTATACTGTCCCCATTCTGCATGTGAGAAATGTGTCCTGGAGAAGTTATCATGTGTCTAATGTCACACAGCTACTGAGTGGGAGCCCTGGACCCTGGATGCTTCAGCCTTCTGAATCGAGACTGGGGTTTTCCACAAACAGTACCCTGAAGGGTAGTGGTTTGTGATTTGTTTACTCAGGGCCTCTCTGAGAAGGTGAACCTGTTGGTCTCTGTTGCTCTAAGGATAAACACTTGCATGACCTGGGTTCGAAGATCTGGCTGAAGCCCCACTCAACCCTCCATCTGTGCCTCCCACCCTGCAGGCTCTGCGGACACAATCGTGGCCCTTGCCCATCCTACGAGCGCATGCCCACTGTTACCTCAGCACCTTGATTGTCTCCATCCACTGCGCCTGCTCGCTCTCCCAGGAGTCCACCCGGATCCAGTCAGACGTCTGCAGGGCCAGCCGGGCCATGGCCACACGGTGCCGGGCAGCCACAAGGTCTTTCTTTCCATAGTTGTCATTGACAGGAGAGATGATACCCCCGATCACCTGGTACCTGCCTAGGCAGGGGAGAGCAGAGGTGTTGCTGGTACAGGGGCTTGCCACCTGACCGCTGGAATTCAGGCAGGCACTAAAAATCTCGGGGCCTCATCCTGAGTGGGAACAAACACTGGAATTCTCTGCTGGGCAGGTTAGCTCCCTTGGGTCAGGTCAAGGTGCTACCTTAGGCATCATGTGCCTCTTCTCCAGAGTCTTCTATGCCCTGGAGTAGCTGAGAGGGGGCTGGGAGGGTCTGGCTGAGGAAAGGCTCCCAGGTGGCACTGTGGACACTTAGGGTCAGAACACGTTGGGGGAATACAATGACTCCCCCTGTGTGGGCCTCTTCTAATCACGTATGGGACAACAGCTACACAGGGCTGCTTAGCTCAAATAGGAGATTCTGTGGATCAAAGACAAAGGAATGACATGTCCCCTGGACCAGGTGGGTGGGTGGGGGGATGCAAACTGACTGCACAGGGCCACCACTGGCTTTGGAGGACTGTGCTGCTAAGGGAGGGAAGACCTACCTTGGCAATGACGTGGGCCATCTATGAACAATGCTGTGTGGCTCGGCGACAGAACAGGGCAGCCCAGGTTTAGAGCTGCAGTGAACTGTAGAAGCTATAGGGAACCATCGTGGAAAGAGCATGAATGGGGCTCAGAGAGACTCTGAATGGGACTCAGCTGGGAGATCTAGTTCCATCACTCGCTAGGAAGCCTTAGGCAAGTTACCAAGATATTTGAAAGAATAAAATGCTGAGTCAATTGAGATTCAGTTTTCCTTTCTGTAAAATGGGATAATACCTGCTTGGCAGCATCTTGTGGGAAGGATGAAATATAATATCTATGAGGGGAGTTAATATTTTAACTTAGTACATGATATGTTAAAAATTGTATTATAAGATTTAAACGTGCACATAAAAGAGCATGAAAAAATACAGTTTTACAAAGAGTTATAACAGCCATTAAAAAGAATTCATTTGAATCAGTTCTAATGAGATGGATGAAACTGGAGCCCATTATACAGAGTGAAGTAAGCCAGAAAGATAAAGACCAATACAGTATACTAATGCATATATATGGAATTTAGAAAGATGGTAACAATAACCCTATATGCGAAACAGAAAAAGAGACACAGATGTACAGAACAGACTTTTGGACTCTGTGGGAGAAGGCGAGGGTGGGTTGTTTTGAGAGAACAGCATCGAAACATGTATATTATCTAGGGTGAAACAGATCACCAGCCCAGGCTGGATGCATGAGACAAGTGCTCAGGCCTGGTGCACTGGGAAGACCCAGAGGAATCAGGGGGAGAGGGAGATGGGAGGGGGGATCGGGATGGGGAATATATGCAAATCCATGGCTGATTCATGTCAATGTATGACAAAACCCACTACAATATTGTAAAGTAATTGGCCTCCAACTAATAAAAATAAATGAAAAAAAAAGTACATCCCGTTCTAATCCTCACCCAGGTTAAGATATGGAAGTCCCTTATCACCACCCCTACACTCTGATGAAAGCTAATCACTATTCTCACTTTTCTCCCTGTGCACACAAGCACCCGATACCAAGAGCTGACTCACTGGAAAAGCCCCTGATGCTGGGAAAGACTGAGGGCAGGAGGAGAAGGGATGACAGAGAATGAGATGGTAGGATGGTGTCATCGACTCAATGGACATGAGTTTAAGCAAACTCTGGGAGATGGTGAAGGACAGGGAAAACCAGCATGCTGCAGTCCACGGGGTCACAGAGTTGGACACAACTGAGCGACTCAACAAGAACAACAACAATTCTCACTTTTTCATAGTTCTCTTGCTTTCCTTTATAACTTTATCATGTATTTTTGCAACCTGAAAAAACAAAGATTTTTGCCTGCTTTTGAAACTTTAAAAAAAATGGAATCATACTGAATTGTTCTTTCAATAAGCCTTTTTCATTTTGTTAATAAAATTCCTGTAGTCCAACCAGTTTTATTGCTACATAATACTCTATTGCATGATTATATACCAAATAATTGATCTATCTTATTGTTGATAGAGTTCATTTGATTCTGGCTTTAGACAATTACCAACAATGCTGCTATGAAAATGCTTGCACAAGTCTCCCTGTGTGCACAAGCATATATTTCTTAGGATATGTACCCTTCCTAAGAGTGAAACTGCTAAACCATTGGGTAGATGTATTTGCAGCTTTACTAGATAATGCCAAACAATCTTCTAAAGCAGTTATAGATATTTACTCTCCAATCAGCAGTGTATGAGCATTTCATTTGCTCCACACCATCGAGCAAATAACCATACAGGGTTATTGTCAGGATTTTCCCATCTGATGGATGTATAGTTATGGCTCATTGTGATTTTAATGTTCCTTTTTCTGCTTACCAATGAGCCTGAGTATTTATTCTTATATACTATTAAGCATTCAAGCTTAATTTTTTGTGAAGTGCCTGTTTAAATCTTTTGCCTTTATTTCAGGTTTCTGCCTTTTTATCATTGATTTGTAAAGTTCTTCAACTATTTCAAATATTGGCCTTTTGTTGGCTGGTTATACATGTCCTAAATAACTTCTCTCACTTGTCTTATCATTCTCTTTGTGGAATCCTTTGAAAACCAATGTCCTGAATTTTTACATAGTTGGGTTGTTAGGTTTTTTCCTTTATGGCTAGTGCATTTTGTGTTATAAAGGTATTTTCCTGTATTATCTCATAAAGTGTTATAGTTTTGTTTTTCACATTGGTGTCTTTGCACATGATGGGTGTCCTATTAGAAGTATTTTCCATTTGGATAGTCAATTACTCCAGCATCACTTACCAAAAAGACCCTCCACCCCCCTGCTCTGCAGTGACACCACGTGGGATTCCTGGTGTCCATCTGTGTACCAGCTGCTTTCTCCGCTCTGTTATGTTCTGTGGTTCTGTTTACTATTTACTGTCCCTAGACAACGTCACACTGCCTTGTTTAATAGAGCTTCAGTACACTTCTTAATGTGATTAAGTAAATCTTCCTAACTTGTTCTTCTTCTAGAGTATTTCAGCAATTCTTGACTCTGCACTTTCCACATAAATTTTAGACAGCATTTGTTAAGTTCCACAAAGATGAAACAGCCCCCAAAACCTGCTGAAATTTGATGGGAATTGGATCAAATCTATAATTCAACTTAGGGAGAAATGACCTTTTTATAATATTGAGCCTTCTATTACATGAGCATGGCATATCTTTCCATTTGTTTAGGTCTTCCTAAATATTTCTAAACAAAGTCTTACAATTTTTCTTGTACAGCACTTAACATATCTTTTGTAAGATTTATTTCTAGATTCTTGATATTTTTTGATGCTACTATAAATGATACTTCTAAAATACTTTTTTTTTCTCCTTGTTGATATGCAGAAATATAACTGATTTAGATATCTTGAATGTGTATCTGGTAAGCATGCAAAACTCTCTCATTAATTCTAATAGTTTACCTTCAGAGTCTTAATCTTCTATGTCCAAAATACCAAGAATTTTACTGTTTCATTTTCAATTCTTTAACACTTTATTTTTCTTGTTGCATTAAGACCTCTAGTATTATGCTGAATAGAAATGGTATTAGCAGGTATCCTGTATTATGCCCACTACCAGAGGAAAAAGTTCCAAGCTTTGTTATTACATATGATGTTTGCTATAAGTTTTCTGTGGATATCCTTTCTCACATGTGGCAGAGAACATACCATATGTTCATTAGGACCCACTTTTATTTTTCCTCTTTCAGGGCTATAGGAAGCTAATATTTCTGTTTCTCTTGAAATTAGGTTGGATTTTTGTGATTTGACTGAGTTATAGTCCCTGGTGGCTCAGCTGGTAAAGAATCTGTCTGCAATGCAGGAGATGCAGGAGAATGGGTTTGATCTCTAGGTAGGGAAGATCCCCTAGAGGAGGGCATGGCAGCCCACTTAAGTATTCTTGCCTGGAGAATCCCATGGACAGAGGAGCCTGGTGGGCTATACTCCAAAGGGTCGCAGAATTGGAGATAACTGAAGTGACTGACTCATGGGATGTGGGTAGAACTGATGTATGCACCATGTAGACTTGGCCATAAAAACCCTTGCATGACCCTCCAGCTCTTCATAGTGAATCTGAGAGCTACTATTAAGATAGCAAAGTCTATGGGACCTACCAGGATCCCTGAGACACAGGGATTCCTCCCTGAGCTTGGGAGGAAACTATCCTGCAGATCTTCTGAAACTACATGGGATTTATCTGATGAGAGAGATAAACCTTATTTAGTGTATTAAGCTCCTCAACTTGTGAGGTTTGTTTCTTCAGCCTAGCCTGGTCTGTCATGACAAATATGCTATTTTAAAAGAGATGTTTAATGTCCAAAATATATAAAGAACACATACAACAACAAGAACAACAATAACAACAAAATCCCAACTTAAAAATGAGCAGAGGAGGTGAGTGGACATTTTTCTGAAGAAGACATACAGAAGACCATTAGGCACATGAAAAGAAGCTCAACATAACTAAACATCAGGGAAATGCAAATCAAAACCACAATGAGATATCACCTCATGCCTGTCAGAATGGCTATTGTCAAAAAGACAAGAAATCAGTGTGAGTGAGGATCTGGAGAAAAGGGAACCCTCTTGCACTTTTGGTGGAGAAGACAGACAGTATGGAGATCTCTCAAAAAAATTAAGAATAGAACTACCATATGATCCAGCTATTCTACTTCTGGATATTTATCCAAAGAATACAAAAAATACTAATTCAAAAAGATATACACACTTCTATGTTCACTGAAGCATTGTTTACAACAGCCAAGATATGCAAGCAACCTAGGTTCCTAATCAGATGAATGGATAAAGAAGTTGTGGTCAGCGAAGCCCATATATATATATATATGTACAAATACATACAAACATACAATGGAATACTACTCAGTCATGAAAAGATGAAATTTTGCCATTTGTTACAGCATGGATGAACCTTGAGGGTAATATGCTAAATGAAGTAAGTCAGAAGAAAGATGAATACTGTATGATTTCACTCATATATGGAATATAAAAAATAAACTAAAAAAACAAAACAAATGAACAAAACCAACAAAAAGAAACACAAACAGAGAACAGAGTAGTGATCACCAGAGTGGGAGGGGTGGAGGGAGGGTGAAATGGGTAAAGGAGATCAATGGTATGGTGAAGCTGGGAACTAAATCTTTGATGGTGATGGTATGCAAGCATATATGCTAAGTTGCCTCAGTCGTGTCCAACTCTTTGTGACTCTATGGACAGTGGTCCATCAGGCTCCTCTGTCCATGGGATTCTCTAGGCAACAATACTGGAGTGGGTTGCCATACCCTCCTCTGGGGATCTTCCCAATTCAGGGATCAAATCTGCATCTCTTATGTCTCCTGCATTGGCAGGCAGGTTCTTTACCACTAGTGTGACCTGGGAAGTCTGGTGAGGGTATACAGAAGTAAAAATATAATGTTGTACACATGAAACTTGCATAATGTTATAAATCAATGTTACCATAATAAAATAAAAAAGATATTCTTAGCTATTCATAGTTTAACAGCTTTTGTCATAAATGAATTCTTTGCAACTCCTAAAATGACTATGTGGTTTTTCTCCTTTAGTCAGTTAATATAGTGCATTGCATTGATTAACTTTCTAATCTTTAACATTGCATTCCTGAGATAAAAAGTTAGGTCAAAATGTATTATCTTTGTAATGTACTGATGGATTTACTCTGGTAATATTTTTTTAGGAAGCAAGAGAAGTCTACAATTTTCTTTTCTCTTAATTTCCTAATCAAGTTTTGATATCAAGGTCATGCTAGCCTTATAAAAGCTGTTACAAGTTCCCTTTTTCTATGCTCTAAAAAAGACTATATGGGTTTGGAATAACATATTTTCCCCTTAAGTGTTTGGTGGAAGCCACTGGTGAAGTCTTATGAGGCTGGAGCTTAATTTGTGTGAATTTTTTTGACTACTGATTTAATTTCTTTAATGGTTGTAAAATAATTCAGATTTTAATTTCATTATAATTTTTGGCAACTTTCATCTTTCTAGGATTCTGTCCATTTTATTTAAATTTTGAAACGTACTGGCATAAGGTTGTTCCCAATATTCTCTTATCTGTTTAGTCGATACCATCTGCAGGGATGTTCTTTTCATTCCTAATGTTGGTTGTGTTTCCATTCTTTTTCTTTGCTCAATCTTGCCAGAGGCTTGTAATCTTATTAGTCTTTTCAAAGGGCCAACCTTTGGCAATATTGAACTTCTCTGCTGAATGTTTGTTTTCCATGTCATCAATTTCTGTTCTTATTTTTATTAATCCTATTCTCCTACTTTCTTGGTGCTAGTTTGCTGCTCTTTTTCTAATGGTGATAGATGTGCAACCAACTAATTTGCCATTTGTCTTATTTTCCTAATACAGTTAGGAACGCCTATATAGTTCTGGCTATAAAATTTCCCTATAAGCATGACTTTACTTGCATTTACTTTTTACTTGCATGTAAAGTTTTCATGATCATTTAGTTCAAAATACTTTCTATTTTTATACCTTTTCTGATCCATGAATTATTTACAAACAAACATATTGAGATTTTTGGTAATCCTTTTGTTTCTGATTTCTGGTTTAGTTGCAACTGTGAAGAACATACTCTACTGATTTCAAGCCTCTGAAATGTGTTGATACTTGCTTTATGTCCTAGGAAATGATCAGTTTTAGTCAATGTTCTAGGTGTACCTAAAAATGTGTATTCTATGATTGCTATATGATGTTCTGTCCAACTACTTAATACTGCCAATTGCTTTTTTAAAAATCTATGTTCTTATTTTTTTGTCTGTTGTATTAGTTACTAAGAGAGGCATGTTAAAATCTCCCACTATGATTGTGAATTTTTCCATTTTTCCTTTTTAGTTCTTTTAACTTGTGTTTCATATACTTTAAGGATATGTTATTTAGGTGTCTATATATTTGTGATTCTATCATATCTGTGAATCAAGTCTTTCTAAAGTTCATATGCCTGATAGTAATATAGACCCTAGCCTCAATAGTGTAACTTATTTTAAAATTATTATTTGGAAGATGGCAGAGGAGTAGGACGGGGAGACCACTTTCTCTCCTACAAATTCATCAAAAGAATAACTGAATGCAAAGCAAACTTCGCAAAACAACTTTTGATCGCTAGCTGAGGTCATCAGGCGCCCAGAAAAGCAGCCCATTGTCTTCGAAAGGAGGTAGGACAAAATATAAAAGATAAAAAGTGAGACAAAAGAGCTAAGGACGGAGATCCGTCCCGGGAAGGGAGTCTTAGGCGGCATTGCTTGGGGTAGGGTCGGGGCCTGAGTGCCCTGAGGACAATCGGAGGGAGCTTCTGTGAGTTGCCAACTTGAACTGTGGGAGACCAAAAGAGAGAGAGAAAATTAACCTGCCCGAACACACCGCCGGCCGTTCGCAGAACAAAGAAACCGAGAAAGTCCAGAGAAGAGGTCGCAGGCTGCGGACCGGCCCAGCCCTGCCGGAGGCAGGAGCCAGGGGGGAGGGGAAGGTCGCGGTGAGACACAAGGCGCAGCACCCGACCGGCGCGGGCGGGGACTGGGGCTGGGGACGCGGAGGGCAGAAGGCGCACGCACCCGACCGGCGCCAGCGGAAACTGAAACTGGGTCCGCGGAAGGGAGTGGGCGCGCCACACCTGGGGAGAGCGCGCCCACCAAGCCCCTGGCTGCCTGGACCGCTCTGACGGGGAAGGCACAGAGAGCGGGCGCAGCTTTTCTTCTGCGCTTTTGTGGAACACGCGAGGGCTGGAACCTCGCGCAGCGCGGGGCGCGCTCCATACAGAACAGCCGGGAGCCTGAGCAGCGCAGACGGAGAAAGCAGCGTCAGCCCCTCCCGGCAGCGCCAGCCCGTCCCCACAGCGTCAGCCCCTCCCCGCAGCGTCAGCCCCGCCCCGCAGCGCCAGCCCCGCCCCGCAGCGTCAGCCCCTCCCAGCAGCGCAACGGAACTAGCTACCTGAATAAGTCCGCCTCCGGCCGCCTGTGTCAGGGCGGAAATGAGCCTCTGAAGAGACCGGCAAACAGAAGCCAAATAAACAAAGGGAACCGCTTCAGAAGGGACTGGTGCAACAGATTAAAATCCCTCTAGAAAACACCGACTACACCGGAAGGGGCCTGTAGATATCGAAAAGCGTAAGCTGGAACGAGGAGCTATCTGAAACTGAGCCGAACCCACACTGACCGCAACAGCTCCAGAGAAACTCCTAGATATAATTTTACTTTTCTCTCCTTTTTTTTTAATTTTTTTATTTTTTCTCTTTTATTTTCCTTTAAAATCCCCTATTACTCCCCCATTACTCCTTAACTTTCATTTCCATAGATTTTTATGATTTTTTTAATTAGGGGAAAAATTTTTTTTTCTTTTTTTCTTCTTTCTTCTTCTTTTTTTTCCTTTCCTTTTTCTCTTCTATTTTTCTTTTTCTCTTATTTCTTTTAAAGTCCTCTAGTACTCCTCTACTACTCCTTAATTTTCATTTTCAATACACTATAACCTTACCAAAAAAAAAAAAGAAGAGAAGCCCTATTTTGAGACCGAAGATTATTCTCTCCCAATCTTGACTCTCTGTTTTCTACCTCAGAATACCTCTATTTCCTCCTTTCCCCTTCTATTCCCAATCCAATTCTGTGAATCTTTGTAGGTGACTGGGCTACAGAGAACACTCTGGGAACAGACAGCTGCGTAGATCTGTCTCTCTCCTCTTGAGTCCCCCTTTTTCTCCTCCTGCTCATCTCTATCTCCCTCCTCCCTCTCCTCTTCTTCATGTAACTCTGTGAACCTCTCTGGGTGTCCCTAACGGGGGAGAATCTTTTCGCCATTAACCTAGAAGTTTTCTATCAGTGCTGTATAGTTGGAGAAGTTCTGAGACTACAGGAAGAATAAAACTGAAATCCAGAGGCAGGAGACTTAAGCCCAAAACCTGAGAACACCAGAAAAGTCCTGACTACATGGAACTTTAAGTAATAAGTGACCGTCCAAAAGCCTCCATACCTACGCTGAAACCAACCACCATCCAAGAGCCAATAAGTTTTAGAGCAAGACATACCATGCAAATTCTCCAGCAACGCAGGAACATAGCCCTGAACGTCAACATACAGGCTGCCCAAGGTCACACCTAACACACAGACCCATCTCAAAACTCATTACTGGGCACTCCATTGCTATCCAAAGAGAAGAAATCAAATTGCACGCACTAATACACTGACGCAAGCTTCCCTAACCAGGAAACCTTGACAAGCCAATCGTCTAACCCCACCCACTGGGTAAATCCTCCACAATAAAAAGGAACCACAGAGCTCCAGAATACAGAAAGCCCACTCCAGATACAGCAATCTAAACTAGATGAAAAGGCAAAGAAATACCCAACAGGTAAAGGAACATGAAAAATGCCCACCAAGTCAAACAAAAGAGGAGGAGATAGGGAATCTACCTGAAAAAGAATTTAGAATAATGATAATAAAAATGATCCAAAATCTTGAAAACAAAATGGAGTTACAGATAAATAGCCTGGAGACAAAGATTGAAAAGATACAAGAAATGTTTAATAAAGACCTAGAAGAAATAAAAAAGAGTCAATTAAAAATGAATAATGCAAAAAAAAAAAAAAAGAATAATGCAATGAATGAGATCAAAAACACTTTGGAGGGAACCAAGAGTAGAATAACGGAGGCAGAAGATAGGATAAGTGAGGTAGAAGATAAAATAGTGGAAATAATAAAGCAGAGAGGAAAAAAGAAAAAAGGATCAAAAGAAATGAGGACAACCTAAGGGACCTCTGGGACAATGTGAAACGCCCCAACATTTGAATCATAGAAGTTCCAGAAGAAGACGACAAAAAGAAAGGCCATGAGAAAATACTCGAGGAGATAATAGCTGAAAACTTCCCTAAAATGGGGAAGGAAATAGCCACCCAAGTCCAAGAAACCCAGAGAGTCCCAAACAGGATAAACCCAAGGCAAAACAGCCCAAGACACATATTAATCAAATTAACAAAGATCAAACACAAAGAACAAATATTAAAAGCAACAAGGGAGAAACAACAAATAACACACAAAGGGATTCCCATAAGGATAACAGCTGATCTATCAATAGAAACCCTCCAGGCCAGAAGGGAATGGCAGGACGTACTGAAAGTAATGAAAGAGAATAACCTACAACCTAGATTACTGTATCCAGTAAGGATCTCATTCAGATATGAAGGAGAATTCAAAAGCTTTACAGATAAGCAAAAGCTGAGAGAATTCAGCACCACCAAACCAGCTCTTCAACAAATGCTAAAGGATCTTCTCTAGACAGGAAATGCAGAAAGGTTGTATAAACGTGAACCCAAAACAACAAAGTAAATGGCAACGGGACCACACCTATCAATAATTACCCTAAATGTAAATGGGTTGAATGCCCCAACCAAAAGACAAAGATTGGCTGAATGGATACAAAAACATGACCCCTATATATGCTGTCTACAAGAGACCCACCTCAAAACAAGAGACACATACAGACTAAAAGTGAAGGGGTGGAAAAAAATATTTCATGCAAACGGAGACCAAAAGAAAGCAGGAGTCGCAATACTCATATCAGATAAAATAGACTTTCAAATAAAGGATGTGAAAAGAGACAAAGAAGGACACTACATAATGATCAAAGGATCAATCCAAGAAGAAGATATAACAATTATAAATATATATGCACCCAACATAGGAGCACCGCAATATGTACGGCAAACACTAACGAGTGTGAAAGAGGAAATTAATAGTAACACAATAATAGTGGGAGACTTTAATACCCCACTCACAACTATGGATAGATCAACTAAACAAAAAATTAACAAGGAAACACAAACCTTAAATGACACAATGGACCAGCTAGACCTAATTGATATCTATAGGACATTTCACCCCAAAACAATCAACTTCACCTTTTTCTCAAGTGCACACGAAACCTTCTCCAGGATAGATCACATCCTGGGCCATAAATCTGGTCTTGGAAAATTCAAAAAAATTGAAATCATTCCAGTCATCTTTTCTGCCCACAGTGCAGTAAGATTAGATCTCAATTACAGGAAAAAAATTGTTAAAAATTCAAACACATGGAGGCTAAATAACACGCTTCTGAATAACCAACAGATCATAGAAGAAATCAAAAAAGAAATCAAAATATGCATAGAAATGAATGAAAATTAAAACACAACAACCCAAAACCTATGGGACACTGTAAAAGCAGTGCTAAGGGGAAGGTTCATAGCATTACAGGCTTACATCAAGAAACAAGAAAAAACCAAATAAATAACCTAACTCTACACCTAAAGCAATTAGAGAAGGAAGAAATGAAGAACCCCAGGGTTAGCAGAAGGAAAGAAATCTTAAAAATCAGGGCAGAAATAAATGCAAAAGAAACTAAAGAGACCATAGCAAAAATCAACAAAGCTAAAAGCTGGTTTTATGAAAAAATAAACAAAATTGACAAACCATTAGCAAGACTCATTAAGAAACAAAGAGAGAAGAACCAAATTAACAAAATTAGAAATGAAAATGGAGAGATCACAACAGACAACACTGAAATACAAAGGATCATAAGAGACTACTACCAGCAGCTCTATGCCAATAAAATGGACAACTTGGATGAAATGGACAAATTCTTAGAAAAGTATAACTTTCCAAAACTGAACCAGGAAGAAATAGAAGATCTTAACAGACCCATCACAAGCAAGGAAATCGAAACTGTCATCAAAAATCTTCCAGCAAACAAAAGCCCAGGACCAGATGGCTTCACAGCTGAATTCTACCAAAAATTTAGAGAAGAGCTAATACCTATCTTACTCAAACTCTTCCAGAAAATTGCAGAAGAAGGTAAACTTCCAAACTCATTCTATGAGGCCACCATCACCCTAATTCCAAAACCAGACAAAGATGCCACAAAGAAAGAAAACTACAGGCCAATATCACTGATGAACATAGATGCAAAAATCCTTAACAAAATTCTAGCAAACAGAATCCAACAACATATTAAAAAAGTCATACACCATGACCAAGTGGGCTTTATCCCGGGAATGCAAGGATTCTTTAATATCCACAAATCAATCAATGTAATACACCACATTAACAAATTGAAAGATAAAAACCATATGATTATCTCAATAGATGCAGAGAAAGCTTTTGACAAAATTCAACACTCATTTATGATTAAAACTCTCCAGAAAGCAGGAATAGAAGGAACATACCTCAACATAATAAAAGTTATATATGACAAACCCACAGCAAGCATCACCCTCAATGGTGAAAAATTGAAAGCATTTCCCCTAAAAATAGGAACAAGACAAAGGTGCCCACTCTCACCACTGCTATTCAACATAGTGTTGGAAGTTTTGGCCACAGCAATCAGAGCAGAAAAAGAAGTAAAAGGAATCCAGATAGGAAAAGAAGAAGTGAAACTCTCACTGTTTGCAGATGATATGATCCTCTACATAGAAAACCCTAAAGACTCTTCCAGAAAATTACTAGAGCTAATCAATGAATATAGTAAAGTTGCAGGATATAAAATTAACACACAGAAATCCCTTGCATTCCTATATACTAACAATGAAAAAACAGAAAGAGAAATTAAGGAAACAATACCATTCACCATTGCAACAAAAAGAATAAAATACTTAGGAGTATATCTACCTAAAGAAACAAAAGACCTATACATAGAAAACTATAAAACACTGATGAAAGAAATCAAAGAGGACACAAACAGATGGAGAAACATACCGTGTTCATGGATTGGAAGAATCAATATTGTCAAAATGGCTATTCTACCCAAAGCAATCTATAGATTCAATGCAATCCCTATCAAGCTACCAACGGTATTTTTCACAGAACTAGAACAAATAATTTCACAATTTGTATGGAAATACAAAAAACCTCGAATAGCCAAAGTAATCTTGAGAAAGAAGAATGGAACTGGAGGAATCAACCTGCCTGACTTCAGACTCTACTACAAAGCCACAGTCATCAAGACAGTATGGTACTGGCACAAAGACAGAAATATAGATCAATGGAACAGAATAGAAAGTCCAGAGATAAATCCATGAACCTATGGACACCTTATCTTTGACAAAGGAGTCAAGGATATACAATGGAAAAAAGGCAACCTCTTTAACTGGGTGCTGGGAAAACTGGTCCTCCACTTGTAAAAGAATGAAACTAGAACACTTTCTAACGCCATACACAAAAATAAACTCAAAATGGATTAAAGATCTAAATGTAAGACCAGAAACTATAAAACTCCTAGAGGAGAACATAGGCAAAACACTCTCCGACATAATCACAGCAAGATCCTCTATGACCCACCTCCCAGAATATTGGAAATAAAAGCAAAACTAAACAAATGGGACCTAATGAAACTTAAAAGCTTTTGCACTACAAAGGAAACTATAAGTAAGGTGAAAAGACAGCCCTCAGATTGGGAGAAAATAATAGCAAATGAAGAAACAGACAAAGGATTAATCTCAAAAATATACAAGCAACTCCTGCAGCTCAATTCCAGAAAAATAAATGACCCAATCAAAAAATGGGCCAAAGAACTAAACAGACATTTCTCCAAAGAAGACATACAGATGGCTAACAAACACATGAAAAGATGCTCAACATCACTCATTATCAGAGCAATGCAAATCAAAACCACAATGAGGTACCATTACACGCCAGTCAGGATGGCTGCTATCCAAAAGTCTACAAGCAATAAATGCTGGAGAGGGTGTAGAGAAAAGGGAACCCTCTTACACTGTTGGTGGGAATGCAAACTAGTACAGCCGCTATGGAAAACAGTGTGGAGATTTCTTAAAAAACTGGAAATAGAACTGCCATATGACCCAGCAATCCCACTTCTGGGCATACACACTGAGGAAACCAGATCTGAAAGAGACACGTGCACCCCAATGTTCATCGCAGCACTGTTTATAATAGCCAGGACATGGAAGCAACCTAGATTCCCATCAGCAGATGAATGGATAAGGAAGCTGTGGTACATATACACCATGGAATATTACTCAGTCGTTAAAAAGAATTCATTTGAACCAGTCCTAATGAGATGGATGAAACTGGAGCCCCTTATACAGAGTGAAGTAAGCCAGAAAGATAAAGAACATTACAGCATACTAACACATATATATGGAATTTAGAAAGATGGTAACGATAACCCTATATGCAAAACAGAAAGAGAGACACAGAAATACAGAACAGACTTTTGAACTCTGTGGGAGAATGTGAGGGTGGGATGTTTCAAAAGAACAGCATGTATACTATCTATGGTGAAACAGATCACCAGCCCAGGTGGGATGCATGAGACAAGTGCTCGGGCCTGGTGCACTGGGAAGACCCAGAGGAATCGGGTGGAGAGGGAGGTGGGAGGGGGGATCAGGATGGGGAAGACGTGTAAATCTATGGCTGATTCATATCAATGTATGACAAAACCCACTGAAATGTTGTGAAGAAATTAGCCTCCAACTAATAAAAAAAAATTAAATTAAATTAAAAAAATAATTAAAAAAAATAAAAAAATAAATAAAAAAAAATTATTATTTGATCACACTGTACAGCATGTGGGATCCTAGTTCTCCAACCAGGGATTGAACTTGCACACCCTGCATTGGAAGCACAGAGTCTTAACCACTGGACGACCAGGAAAGTCCCCAACAGTTTTATTTTGATTTGTATATGCATGTCATGTATTTTTTTTACCTTTTTGTGTTCAACCTTTCTATACTTCTGTTTTAGGCAAGTCTTTTGTAAATAGCCTATAGCTGGATTAAAATAATTTTTTTTGGTCAAGCTTGACAGTTATTGACTCTTGCTTGGAATAAGTTAATTTACATTCAATGTGAATGCTTACAGACTTAAGTTTAAAGCTACCATCTTATATTTTCCTTCTTGTCACATAATTTATGTTCTTTTTCTTTTTTTCCCCCCTCTTGTCCTGCTTCTGTTTGGGCTTTTATTTTTTTTTTCCCTCCTTGATTTGGAATTAAATGTAGTCTCACATTCAAAGTAAATGAAGACCTTTCCCCTCTTCCTGAATCACATGAGGACTGGAGAGCTCTGTCCATGCTAGTGTTGTATATATTTTAAGCCTATTGTTTCCCCTTAGCCTGTTAGAACTTATTATTCTGTTTTATACAACCAATGCTCATTTACATTTACCCATGTATCTGACATTTTCTTTGCACTCCACTTCTCTTTGCATATGAGACCTGCTTTCTGGAAATCACTCTCCTTCCGACAGAATATATCCTGTAGAACTTTCTTAAGTTAGTAACTTCCTGCCTGAAAAGATATTTTCAAGATACTACTCTCATCCCCAAAATATTCTTGCACTGTATATGAACTAATTTGTTTGGCTATCATTTCTATTCAATCCTTTGAAGTGAAGTTTCTGCTGTTTTTCGACTTTTAACTGATGCTGTTACGAAACCATCTATAATCTAACTGCCATTTCTGTGAAGGTAAACTGCATTTTTCTGATTGTTTTTAATATTTCCTTTGACTACACAGGGGATTTCTGTTTACCCTGCTTTGGGAACAACAGATCTCTTAAATCTGGGCATTGGTCTCTTTTTTAGTAGACCTGGAAAATGCGTAGTTATTACCTCTTCAGAAAATGCCTCTGTCCCCTGTGCTCTGTCCTCTTCTTCTAGCTGATTGTGTATATATACCTCCCATGTCTCTTACCCTCTTTCCTGGAATTAGAAACAAATCTCTATCTATTCACTCCATTCTTGATAATTTCATCTGATCTATATTCCAATTCACTAAGTTTGTATTTCTCTCTCTCTAGTCTGATTCCAAATCATTCATTGAATTATTTACTTATTTTTTGAGTCTTCCAATCTACAGACATGTAAACACCTCCATTTGTCTTGGTCTTCTTTGATTTCTTTCATCAGTACTTTATAATTTTGAAAATTATATAAATACTTTGTTGAGTTATACCTAAGTATTTCATTTTCTTTAGATCAACTGTAAATGGTATTATGTTTTTACTTGGGTTTTCACATGTTTGTTATTGATACACATAAATGTGATTGATTTGTTGATTTTTTTAAAGATTTATTTGTTTTTGGCTGTGCTGGGTCTTCATTGTGGTTCACTGACTCTTCATTGCTAAGCATGGGCTTTCTCTGGTTGCAGTAAGTGGGGCTACTTTTCATTGTGGTGCACGGGCTTCTCATTGCCATGTCTCCTCTTATTGCAGAGCATTGGCTTTAGGGTGTGCAGGCTTCAGTGGTTGTGGCTCAGCTCATAAGATCTAGAGCACAGGCTCAGTAGTTGTAGCGCACGTGAGATCTTCCTGGACCAGGGATGGAATCTATGTCCCCTGCATTGGCATGCAGATTCTTAACCACTAGACTACCAGATGAACCCTGTTTGCTGATCTTTATCTCACTTATTCCATGAAATTAAAAAAATTAGATTCCTAGGCATTGTCTACATAGACAACCATGTTATGTGTAAACAGGGAAAGTTTTATTTCTTCTTTCCTATATGTATGCCTTCTATTTCTTGATTTTTTTCCCCCCTAAAATAACCATTTAGTGTTATAAATTTCCCTCTTGTACTGCTTTAGCTGTTATGTTATTTGCCATATTTTACTAATTTTTTTGTGATAAAGAAGAAGGTTTATTGTTGTTGGGGTTGCATTTTTTTTTTCCCTGTGGTAAAATATACATAAAATTGACCATTTTAACCATTTTTAGGTATACAATCTAGTGATTTGCCATATTCTAATATGATGTATTTTCATTTTCACTCAGTTCTATGTTTTTAAAAATTTATTTTAAGATTTTCTGTTTGACCCATGGATTATTTAGCAGTATACTTAATATCCAAATGTTTTAATATCTTCCTGTTGTTTTATTGATTTCAGTTTGATTCCATTATGGTCATAGACTGTAATCCAAATAATTTCATTTCTTTAAAAGTTGTTGAAGTTTGTTTTATGGCTCAGAATATAGCCTGTTTTATTTGAAAAAAATGTGTATTCTGCTGTTATTGGTGGAGAGTTACATGCACATGAATTAGATCCTGTTGGTTGATGGTGTTAATTCAGTTCTCTTATATCCTTGCTGATTTTCTGTCTAGCGGTTCTGTCAGTTTCTGCAAGTGGAGTATTGAAGTCCCACCTATGATTGTGAATTTGCTTATTTTGCTTCTCAGCTCTTACCAGTTTTTGCTTCATGTATTTTGAGACTCAGGTTTTTGGTGTGTGCACATTTAGGACTGTTATATCTTCCTAGCTGAAAGCACCTACTGCATAGCACAGGGAACTCTGCTCAGTGTTACGTGGCAGCCTGGATGGGAGGGTGTACACGTATATGTTTGGCTGAGTCACTTTGCTGTGCATCTGAAACTATCACAATATTGTTAATCAGCTATACTCCAATAGAAAAAAAATGTTTAAAATATCCCCCACAAAAAATTAAAAATAAATTGTAATACCAGGAAAAAGGAGAGAAAATGAAAAGGGAAGGTCCTTTCTGGGCTGAGAGTGGGTGGGTGGAGGAATGAGCAACAGGGCAGAGAAGAGCTTGGGAGGTAAGTTTTGTGTGATGGGGCGTTTCGATCTGAACTGAGGCTTGCTTCCTACACCCTTCTACCACCCCTCAGAGACAAAGTCTGGTGTGTGTTAGGAGGGGGAGGGCATAGTGAAGGCATCCAGCTGGGTTTGGAAACTGCAGAAGAGACAGACACGCATTTTGCTTCCCACCTGGAATTCTAGGAGGAGACCATGTCCCATTGCCCTGTGCCAACACAGAATGGCATCAACACAGTGGAAATGGCAGTGTGGTGAGTATAGGCAGAGATGGTGTCAGAAAAACACCCTCTTCCCAGCCTTCCAAGTCCCGCATCAGCTTCAGGAGGACATAACTAAGGTCCATGAGAATCCCCAAGACTCCTCAAGAGGCGTACTTGTGGGGGCAGGGTGCTGAGAATTAAGGGTCAGGAGCGATACTAGCTGGGGGTACAGGTCCAGGTGTGCAGCCTAAAGACAGGGGCCATGGCATTGGCAGTACCACGGAGAACCCGTCACGGGTCCTGATAGCAGTAGCTCCTGAGCCAAGAGAAGCCAAGGAGGCTTCAAAAGTGGAGGCAGAGAAGACAGAGGCTGTCGCCCAAGGTCAAGGGCAGATCCCTCACCTGAAGGGCATTCAGATGCCAGGATGATAAGCCATCTCAAATGCTTAACTCACTCTTGGGAAAGTAGGCAGGAAAATATAAAATTGATTGCAAACTGACCTATAAGAAAATAAGTTTAAAATCAGAAGATAGTTACCTTAAAGTGCCAATTTTTTTTTAATCATTCATGGAAACGGTGGTTTAGAGTAAGTCGAGTGTTACAGAAAGTAAAGGCAGTTGTAATTCTGCACATGAGTCCCACATTACACATGGAAGGTTCTTTCTCTTTTGTTCTTTAAAAGAAATGGGGATTAGAAGAACTAACTCCTGTTGGGTGTCAACTCTCTTGGGAAATTTACATCCATTTAATCTTCACCTTAATCTCTGTTTTTCAGGGGGTGGGAGGCCAGGGGCTTCTCCAGGCTGCTCTGCTGAGCATCTTGGACACCCAGGTGTCACCTGGGATGGCTTAGCTCATTTTGACAGGGGAGGTTATATACTGAGAAATCAATGCTTTGTTATAGTTCCCAGGAGAGGAGAGTCAATAAAAGTAACAATTTGAGCTAAAACTCCGTCTTGCCCTCTAAATGGTCATGAATTTAAGTGTTTATCCTTCCCCAGAATACTACAATCCCTCTGTTGTCTCTTATGTGACCCCCCTCTCTCCCTCTTGTTGGGCTTCCCAGGTGCAGCTAGTGGTAAAGATCCTGCCTGCCAATGCAAGAGTCATAAGAACCGTGGGTTCAATCCCTGGGTTAGGAAGATCCCCAGAGGAGAGCATGGCAACCCACTCCAGTATTCTTGCCTGGAAAATCCCATGGATGGAAGATCCTGGTGGGCTACAGTCCATAGAGTCGCAAAGAGTCAGATACAACTGAAGCAACTCAGCACATACACAGTCATGCACTCCCTCCTGTTAGACAGAGGTACTTTTCCAGTGACCTCACTGTGGCCCAGACACATCTCTATTACAGCACTTGTATGATAATTATCTGTTTGTCTTTGTATTTCCCATGCATGAAGTTGAGAGCTCCTCAAGGATCTTGTCATCTTATTCTGGGTAACATGGCCAGCGCATCACTTAGTACGAAGCTATCCTTTCCTTACCTTGGGGCTATCATAGTAACATGTGGCTGCGTGTTTAACATGGCAGAAAGAATTGCTTGCTTATCTCCACCCACTCTGGAACTCTTAACAAGATGGCAGTAAAGGAATAAAAAAAGTAAGAAATCACAAGGAAAGAGAGCAGGGAAAGAAAACAGCAATAGGAAAGGTCAACACAATTTTGGAAGCTGGTGAGCTGATGAACAAGGGTACCAGGGCTGGCAGAGTCTACAGGCAGGGGAGACAGTAAGGTGCAGACTGCCATGCATGGCACAAGCACAGAGGAGCCAGCAACCTCCAAGTGAGGGTGCCGGAGGGCCTGAACACAGGAGGACTGGTTGGGAGTTTGTCTAAGGAGCCCTTGGTCCAACTGATTACTTATTCTCCCATCCTGGCAAAAAAACAGATTTCTGCTTTCTGCCAAGGTTGGACCAGAGAGACCCCTGACTCCTGGGCATAGCTGAGTGGAGGAAGAGTTACCATCTTTAAGACAGGAGGGCTAAGTCTGGCTCCGAGAATGCCAGATTGGAGCCATCTCTCAGGACACCTACAGACACATTCTGGGGTCTTGGACATATGCCATGAGGACCACCAGCTTTGCCACACACCCATAGCTTCCAGATGACACTTAGGGCCTGATCTGCAGATGGGAGTTGACAGCCCAGGGAGAGACCAGTTTTAGAAAGGTGCTGATCATGAAAGACAGAGACCAAAACAGTCGTCAGGAGGAAAGGAACTTGGAGGACATAAAGGCAAGTCAGAAAGCAAAAGTTAACTTCAAAAATCTTCAAGTATTTTCAGAAGACAAGAGATGATATCCCATCCATGAAACAAGAATGGGATATTCTATAAAGGAACAATCAGGGAACAGGACAAACCTCTTAGAAATTAAAATACTCAGTCTGACTTACCTCACTCTGTATAACAGGCACTAGGTCCATCTGTGAAACTACAAACAACCCAATATTATTCCCTTTATGGCTGAGTATTATTCCATTGTATATATGTACCACATTTTCTTCATTCATTCATCTGTTGATGGACATCTAGGTTGCTTCCACGTCTTGGCTATTGTAAATAGTGCTGCAGTGAACACTGGGGTGCATGTGTCTTTTTGAATTATGGTTTTCTCAGAAGATATGCTCAGTAGTGGGATTGCTGGGTCATGTGGTACAGATGAACCTAGTTGTGGGGCAGGAATAGAGATGCAGACGTAGAGAATGAACATGTGGACATGGGAGGTGGATGAATTGGGAGATTGGGATTGACATATGTGCACTGCTCTGTATAAAACAGCTAGTGGAATTCTACTGTACAGCGCAGGGAACTCGCTATACATGATACACTAGGTCCTCTGTGATGACCTAAATGGGTAGAATGTGGGGGGGAAAGTGGAAGGGAGCTCCAAGAGGGAGAAGAATGTGTGTACACATATTGATTCACTTGCTTAGACAGCGAAAACTAATGCAACACTGTAAAGCAACTACACCCCAATTTAAAAAAATACTCGCTCAGTTGACAGTATTCACCAACTGCCTATCACATGCCAGGTGCTGGGCTGGGTGCTGGGGAAATACAGTAGGAATGAGACAGACCAGTTTTTGTCTTCAAGGAGCTTACATTCTGATGGATGACAGCAGCAACAAAATAAGTTAGAAGAACTGGAAGGTACATTGGTACCCTAATGGTACAAATCTTAATGCTAACTGGTACAAATTTTAATGCTAAAAAGAAGATACATTTAAAAGATCTGGAAGGTCCAGAGTCTAACTAATAGAAATCCCTAAAAGATAGAACAGAGGGAGAAAAATATCAAAGGAATAATACAAATATCTTCCCAGACTAGAAGGAGTCTGAAAAGTTTTCAGAGTCCAAGGCTCTCTAAGTGCTCACCACTTTGAATAAAAGAAGTTTCACACATTGGCAGACCACTGTAAAATTTCAGATTACCATATTTAAAGAGAAGATTCTAAAAGTTCCCAGAGAGAAAACAAGAGATTGAATACATAGGACTGAGACAGCACCGGACCTCTCTATAGCAATTCTGGGATCTAAGAGACAATGAATCAAAGTCTTCAAATATGAGAGGAAAATTATTTCCAGCATGGAGTTCTTTATTTGGTCAAGCAACCAATTAGTTAGGATGAGGCTGGCAAACTTTTTATATTAAGGAATAGATATTTAATAGTTTAGACTTTGTGGACCACTTATAGTCTTGGTGGCACATTCCTTTTTTAAAAACACCTCTTTAAAATGTAAAAAGATCATTTTTAGCTCACATGAAAACAAGCTACAGGCCAAATTTGGCCCAAGGGCTATAGTTTATTGATCTGTCCATTGGAGAATGGAATAAACTTGTATTCATATATGTAAGGTCTCAGAAACTTTATCTTGCATAGATTCTTTCGCAGAAAGATGCTAGAGGATGCACCCCACCAAAAGAAGAGTATAAACAACAAAAATGACAAAATAACCTCCCAAACAAAGCAACTCTCCCAGAAAATCCACTCCCTCCAAACAAAACCAAAACAAACAAACACAGAAGGCATGGAAGGCATGGGGTACAGGAAACAAGGGTTCCAAATCAAGAGACAGGCAAAGGCAGTCCCCAGGAAAACAGTGATGGGAAACCCTCAGCTGACAGTGGTAAGGCAGGCATAGAGATCTAGCTGTCTAGATAGGCGCTGAAGGCTTCCTGGAAGTATATGAGCAGAAACAAAATGGAACAGACAGATTAATATGAGTCTGTTTGTACTAAGAAGAATTTTAGAGAATCTTTCTGAGGAAAATTTGGGACTAAATTAGTGGTAGGTATAAGGGAACCAAGGAAAAAAATAAATGGAGAAATTATTAACTCTAGGAAAAAAACAAAGCTTATAGGGGAGGCAATTACACAAGTGGAGAATTTAGCATTTACACCTCCACCCTCACATTCATACTTCACCTCCACCACATGCTCCCAAATTGATTAGTTCACAACTTTGGGTTAAATTAATATTTGCTTATATTTGTGTCTGTATAAATAGTATTAACTTAATACTATTTTTTTCTTTTAATAATTGGAAGCCAATAGATAAAGTCTAAATCTGAAAATTCAAGAAACAACAGTGTAAGCATATTATTTAGAAACAGGGTGTCAAAAAGTAGAGAAAACTGCTTAAAAAAAAAATCAAAACTGATTGCTCTGGGAACCAGGAATCAGTGCTGGGGAAGAATGGAACAAGTACTACTACAAGTCTTATAGTAACTTAACTTTTATTACATATGCTTATAAATATATGGACTTCCCTAGTGGCTCAGATGGTAAGAAATCTGCCTGCAATGCAGGAGACCTGAGTTCGATCCCTGGGTCGGGAAAATACCCTGGAGAGGGAATGGCTATAAATATACAGAATAAATTTTAAAATTAATGCATTTTGTAGAAATATTATATTTTAGTATACTAACAGTGTAAAGAATCAAAAATTAACAGAGGATAATATCATTTATACTTTGGTTAATTTGTGGTTAACTTTGTCTTTTTCTTCTATTTCTTCATATAATGTAAACTCAATTTTGTATCTTCTTTATTTAGATTATATCATAGGTATTTTTCTTGGTCATTAGTGCTCTGAAAATGCCATTTATCATAGCTGCATAGTAATAGAGATTTTTAAAAAATTTATGATAGAATCAATATATTGTGATCATTTTTGTAGATCTTGGCTGTAGGTTTTGGATACATTTTTTTCCCACATTTATATGATGATTATCTTTTTTTTTTTAAGTTTTGGATACATTTTTAAGGTAAATTATTAGAAAGGTCACTATTTTGTGTGCTTTTGCCACATCTTGCTAAACTTCTTTTCAGAAATTCTGAATAAGGGGAGAGAGACTGCAGCAGAGTATGAGTCGGCTCATCTCTCTCCACATGGTCAGTACTGGTCATATTGGGAGTACTCAATTTAAAAACACTTGCCAATTTGTAGAAATTTCCTGGGGTTTAAAATTTGCATTAAAAATGGCTTGTGTAATTTTTATTGTTTATTAGATATTTATATTTCTCTTTTTGTGAACCTCCTGCTCACATTTGTTGCTCATTTGCCTACTGATGTGTATGAACTCTTTTAAACAAGCATGTTAAATGTTTGCCTGTTGAGTCTTGGCAAACATATAGAGAGAATTCTCCTTCAAATCATGGACCTTCCCAACTTCTGTCTGGCGGCTAGCAATTAGGTCCAGGTATTCATCCAACGGGGGCTTCCCAGGTGACTCGGAGATTAAAAAATCCACCTGCTATTGTAGTAGACTCGGGTTCAATCCCTGGGTCGGGATGTTCCCCTGGAGGAGGACATGGCATCCCACTCCAGTATTCATGCCTGGAAAACCCATGGAGAGAGGGGCCTGGCAGGCTACAGACCATAGGGTCACAAAGAGTTGGTCATGACTGAGCAACTGAGCTCTCATGCATTCATCCAACTAGAACTCCTCATGAAAGTGAAAGTGAAAGTGTTAAGTGTCTCAGTCATGTCCAACTCTTTGCAACCCCATGGATGCAAACAGTCAGATACGACTCTGCGTCGGACACACCAGACCCACCGAACCTGCCAGGCTCCTCTGTCCATGGGATTCCCCAGGCAACAATACTGGAGTGGCTTGCCATTTCCTTCTCCAGAGGATCTTCCTGACCCAGGGATCGAACTCTGGTCTCCTACACTGCAGATGGATTCTTTACCACCTGAACCACCAGGGAAACAGAGAACTCCCCATATCCTCATTACTGCCTCGTTACTTGAGGCAGTAAAGCCTCAAGTCTGCATGTCTAGGATACAGCTCTTCCTAATTTTATGATAGGGCTAGTCCAGATAAACCCATCATAAGTTGAAAATATCATTCAGTCAAAAATGTGTTTAATACACTTAACCTACCGAACATCCTAGCTTGGCCTCACCTACCTTAAACACTCTCAGAATACTTACATTAACCTACAGTCGGCCAAGATCTTCTAACACAAAGTCACCTTTATGATAAAGGGCTGAATATCTCCTGAAATTTAATGGATAATGTATTGCAGAATGGTTCGATGGGTACAGAAGAGTTGGTAAGTATAGCAGTTGTTCACCCCCATGAGTGCGTGGCTGACTTGGAGCTGTGGCTGCTACCACTTCTTACCATCACAAAAGGACCATACTGCACATCACTAGCCCACGAAAAGATCAAAAGTCAAGATCTGAAGTACAATGTCTACTACATATGTATCGCTTTTGCACCATCGTAAAGTAAGAAAACTGTAAGTCTAGGACTTCCCTGGTGGTCTGGTGGTTGAGAATCCACTGTGCAATGCAAGAGATACCGGTTCAATCCTTGGGTCCCGGAAGATTCCACATGCTGTGGAGCAACTGACCCTGTGCACCACAACTACTGAGTCCTTGAGAAAGAACTAGAGAATCCCTGCACCAGGCAAAAGACCCGTCACGACACAAGAGACCCCGAGTGCTGCAACTAAGTCCCAACACAGCCAAATAAATAAACACATGCATCGTTTTTACAAACCAAAAAACTTAAGTCTAACCATTACTGGTCAGGGTCCTTCTGTATTTTCTTCTGTCATTTCTTGATTGTTGCTCCTCTACTCTAGTCTTGCACTGGTTCTCTGTCTCATCTCATAATTTTCCTATCCTTATGTTTTTCTTGTGTTCTGGAAGAATTCCTTGCACTGGTGACCTAATTCCCTATTTAGCTGCCAGAAATTGTCTCCCAGCTCCCTGTCTCCCCTGAGCATTAATGTGGTGATGACATTTTTCATTCTAAAAGCCCCTCCCTCTCCTCATGCAGGCTACGCTTTATCACATTCTGCTCTTGAATCTCACAAGAACCAGAGATTAAAAATTTTTATCTTTGTAAGTGGAAGGCCAGGTGCCCTCAACCTGCAGGGCAGGGCCTTCTTTGGAAATACAGTTCCTTTTATGTTCCGTGACTTCTCTCTGACCAGTCAGCTGCCTTCAGAAAGGTGTATCTGTCAGTAGGAAGGCTGGGAGGCCCTCTCAGAGTCTGAGTAGGTCTTAGTTTCATTATTTTCTTCATAGTTAAAGGATTCAGGCAACATTTAGGCTTTTGGAATCATTCTTCCCATCTTAGAAGTATTTCAAGGGGGAGCTACAGGTCAAAGGAGACACCATTGACAGGAATTTCTCCACTGCTAAGGTTTATCTGTAGCATTTTGCTGACTGAATTACATAAGGTAGGAAATTACTGATTTTTTTTCTTCAAATACTTAGGTGACTTCCTTGTTTCCTGTTTAACTAAATAATCTGTACCCCATCACTGATTTTTTTGGTTTTTCCCTTACAGCATATTTTCTTTCACATAGATTTTAGGTTTTGTTGTGCTGTCTTGAGTTCCTATCACACTCATTTAATCTATTTTTATTTTCATTTTATTTTTTTGGCCATACCTCACAGCATGCAGGATCTTAGTTCCCCAACCAGGGATGGCACCCATGCCCCCTGCATTGGAAGTGCAGAGTCTTAACCACTGAACCATCAAGGTAGTCCCTAATCTCTTTTTAAAATTACATTTTAATGTCTTAGAGAGCTTTCTGAGCACATGGTTAGTCTTCCAGGAGAAATTTGGCATACTTTTTTGAGTTAAATAAAGAAAAATACCCATTGGCATTTTCACTAAAAAGCCAATCAATGAATGCCGGTTCTCATGAGCAGTTGGTCATATTTCACTGGGTCAAGTCTCTCAGCAGAGGACAGAGCCACTGCCTTCAATACCCTTCATGTTCTTGGTTCTGGTTAGCCCTGAGGACAGATGTCCTTAGCTCTTTCTCATGTGAATGGATCTTTCCCCCCGCCTCATATTTTATCTATCTATCTATATATCCCATTACATTGTATTATAGCTGTAATACAGAAAATTCTGTACTTTATTTTGAATCTGAGCTGAATTACTAAACTTACTAGTTCTAACAGTTTTCTAAATGCCTCTCCTGGATTTTCTAGTGATATAGTAATACCACCTGAAATAATGAAAACTGAGTCTCCATCCTATAGTGATATTTCTTATTTTTGAATGATGTCATCAGAAAATGATAGTGTTGAGCAGGCATTCTTTTCTACTTTCTTGCTTCTGTGGCAAGGGTTCTGAAGGGTTGTTATGCCATTGTGTATCATGCTAAATAAGTATCTAGTTCTAATTTACTAAGAGCTTAAAAAAAAAATCCCTGAGTAGATACTGTACTTTTATGGAATGGCTTTTAAGTGTGTATTGAGTTGATGACTTAAGTTTCATAAAAATATATTGTCTTAGTAATGTTATATATTAATAGATACCTTTAAGTTATACTGTCCTTGAATACACATGCTACGTGGTCACGTTGAATTTATTCTTTTAGTAGCAATTTGATAACCTACTACTTTATATGGGTATTTTGCATCCAAGATTATACTGTCAAACACTAGCTATAATGTCATAATATCCTTATCCAATTTTCTCTGTTCTAGAAAATGAAATGGTAGGTTGGATTGTTAGTCCTAATTCCTCACTCTGCCATTATAATATCGCACACCCACACCTCTGCCACAGCCTCACTGAGGCAGAACGTACTTCCTCACCACTTGACTTTGGGCTTGGCTGTGAGACTTCCTCTGGCCAATGAAAGATTAGCAGATGCAATATGAAGAGAAACTTAAAACCTGATTGCTTGGTGGCCATTCTGTGTATGTGCCATCCCCGTGACAGAATAAGCGAGGTAGCTACTACCCTCTTGTGTTCTCCCAGCCCCCAGAATTATTTAAATGCCTTACACTAGTAAGAATTTCTTAACACATGAACAGTTCATGGTGCGTGGCTGGTGCTCAGCCACTGTGCCTTGCTCTACTCCCTGGCCTGGCTGGTCAGCAGAGGAAGAACTGTGATAAAGATGGTCCCATTATTATCTCCCAGCCAACATACTCTTCTCAGTTCAGTCAGTTCAGTCACTCAGTCGTGTCTGACTCTTTGCGACCCCATGAATTGCAGCACGCCAGGCCTCCCTGTCTGTCACCAACTCCCGGAGTTTACTCAGACTCATGTCCATTGAGTCGGTGATGCCATCCAGCCATCTCATCCTCTGTCGTCCCCTTCTCCTCCTGCCCACAATCCCTCCCAGCATCAGGGTCTTTTCCAATGAGTCAACTCTTTGCATCAGGTGGCCAAAGTATTGGAGTTTTGGCCTCAGCATCAGTCCTTCTAATGAACACCCAGGACTGATCTCCTTTAGGATGGACTGGCTGGATCTCCTTGCAGTCCAAGGGACTCTCAAGAGTCTTCTCCAACACCACAGTTCAAAAGCATCAATTTTTCGGCACTCAGCTTTCTTCACAGTCCAACTCTCACATTCATACATGACCACTGGAAAAACCATAGCCTTGACTAGATGGACCTTTGTTGGCAAAGTAATGTCTCTGCTTTTTAATATGCTATCTAGGTTGGGAGTAAGCGTCTTTTAATTTCATGGCTGCAATCACTATCTGCAGTGATTTTGGAGCCCCAAAAAATAAAGTCTGACACTGCTTCCACTGTCTCCCCATCTATTTCCCATGAAGTGATGGGACCGGATGCCATGTACTTAGTTTTCTGAATGTTGAGCTTTAAGCCAACTTTTTCACTCTCCTCTTTCACTTTCATCAAGAGGCTTTTTAGTTCCTCTTCACTTTCGGCCATAAGGGTGGTGTCATCTGCATATCTGAGGTTATTGTTATTTCCCCTGGCAATCTTGATTCCAGCTTGTGCTTCCTTCAGCCCAGCGTTTCTCATGATGTACTCTGCATAAAAGTTAAATAAGCAGGGTGACAATATACAGCCTTGACGTACTCCTTTTCCTATTGGGAACCAGTCTGTTGGTCCATGTCCAGTTCTAACTGTTGCTTCCTGACCTGCATATGGGTTTCTCAGGAGGCAGGTCAGGTGGTCTGGTATGCCCATCTCTTTCGGAATTTTCCAGTTTATTGTGATCCACACAGTCAAAGGCTTTGGCATAGTCAATAAAGCAGAAATAGATGTTTTCTGGAACTCTCTTGCTTTTTTGATGATCTAGCGGATGTTGGCAATTTGATCTCTGGTTCCTCTGCCTTTTCTAAAACCAGCTTGAATATCTGCAAGTTCACAGTTCACATATTGTTGAAGCCTGGCTTGGAGAATTTTGAGCATTACTTTACTAGCATGGGAGATGAATGCAATTGTGCAGTAGTTTAAGCATTCTTTGGGGTTGCCTTTCTTTGGGATTGGAATGAAAACTGACCTTTCCCAGTCCTATGGCCACTGCTGAGTTTCCCAAATTTGCTGGCATATTGAGTGCAGCACTTTCACAGCATCATCTTTCAGGATTTGAAATAGCTCAACTGGAATTCCATCACCTCCACTAGCTTTGTTCATAGTGATGCTTTCTAAGGCCCACTTGACTTCACATTCCAGGATGTCTGGCTCTAGGTGAGTGATCACACCATCATGATTATCTGGCTCATGAAGATCTTTTTTGTAGAGTTCTTCTGTGTATTCTTGCCACCTCTTCTTAATATCATCTGCTTCTGTTAGGTCCATACCATTTCTGCCCTTTATTGAGCCCATCTTTGCATGAAATGTTCCCTTGGTATCTCTAATTTTCTTGAAGAGATCTCTAGTCTTTCCCATTCTGTTGTTTTCCTCTATTTCTTTGCATTGATGGCTGAGGAAGGCTTTCTTATCTCTCCTTGCTATTCTTTGGAACTCTGCATTCAAGTGGGAATATCTTTCCTTTTCTCCTTTGCTTTTCGCTTCTCTTCTTTTCACAGCTATTTGTAAGGCCTCCTCAGACAATCATTTAGCCTTTTGGCATTTCTTTTCCATGAGAATGGTCTTGATCCCTGTCTCCTGTACAATGTCACGAACCTCCATCCATAGTTCATCAGGCACTCTGTCTATCAGATCTAGTCCCTTAAATCTATTTCTCACTTCCACTGTATAGTCGTAAGGGATTTGATTTAGGTCATACCTGAATGGTCTAGTGGCTTTCCATACTTTCTTCAATTTCAGTCTGAATTTGGCAATAAGGAGTTCATGATAGGAGCCACAGTCAGCTCCTGGTCTTGTTTTTGCTGACTGTATAGAGCTTCTCCATCTTTGGCTGCAAAGAATATAATCAATCTGATTTAGGTATTGACCATCTGGTGATGTCCATGTGTAGAGTCTTCTCTTGTGTTGTTGGAAGAGGGTGTTTGCTATGACCAGTGTGTTCTCTTGACAAAACTCTATTAGCCTTTGCCCTGCTTCATTCCGTACTCCAAGGCCAAATTTGCCTGTTACTCCAGGTGTTTCTTGACTTCCTACTTTTGCATTCCAGTCCCCTATAATGAAAAGGGCATCTTTTTTGGGTGTTAGTTCTAAAAGGTCTCTGGCCAATTCTCCATCTAGAGGTCCCTTTGGATCTGGGTGGGCACATTTGCTTGGGGCAAAAGGTGTGTTTTCTGAGGCTGTGTTTTCACCTTGTGATCTGAGGGCACTTGGTCTTAGAGCCCAGCTACCAGGCTGTGAAAGCCCCAGCTAGCCTATGCAGAGTCCCTCTAGCATAGCTGTGAGTATGGTCAGAGTCAGTGTCCCATCTGACGTCCCTGGCAGTATCCAGCATCAACTGCTAGTCATGTGAGTGAAGAGGTCTCCAGCTGACTCGTGCTTACTGCTGTCCACTCATTCCTAGTCTTTGAGTCTTCTCAGCTGAGTCTCCAAACATTGTGGAATGGAGACAAGCCATCCCCATGAGGCTCTGAGCATAACAAAATGGTCAGTTGACACTATTAAGTTTATGGTGGCTTGTTATATAGTAGTGATAACTAGAACAGGAATAGAGATTCAGAAAGGTCATGTGATTTTTCCCATGGTTACACTACCAGCAAATGGCAGGATTGTGATTTGAATCCAGGTCTGCCTGTGCTTTTTCTGTTGCACTGTGCTGATGACCAACTGAGCTTTGGGGAGCCCTAAGACAGCCTAAATCAACCCTGAATATTCACTGGAAGGATTGATGCTGAAGTTGAAGCTCCAATACTTTGGCTACCTGGTGCCAACTCATTGGAAAACACTCTGATACTGGGGAAGACTGTAGGCAAGAAGAGAAGGGGATGAGAGAGGATGAGATGGTTGGATGGCATCACTAATAGACATGAGTTTGAGTAAGCTCTGAGAGATGGTGAAGGACAGGAAGGCCTGGTGTGCTGCAGTCCATGGGGTCACAAAGAGTCAGACATGACTTAGTGACTGAACGACAACAACAAAGGCAGCCAGGCCTCAGAAGGTAGGCCCACCTCTGTCTGTGAACATCCCCAAACCAGGTCCATTGGGCATATGACAGAGATTCTCCCTCTAGAGTAGACTCGGACAAATGAGACCATTTCCCCCAACAAGACTGGGCTTCAACAGAATGTTTCTGGTGTTTAAAATGCTTAGCAGCCTCACAAGCCACGAAGCAGAGACTTAACAGCATCCCAAACAGTAAAGACTAAATTATTTTCATGGAGTATGCTTTGGCACATTTATCAGCATGTTCTTAAGACTTACCATACATATTTAAAACAAAACTACACTTGTCACAACAGTTGAGAAAAGTGTTAGGTAATGCCAGCAGGCATCTGGCAGCCTCCAGTTCTGGGACTTTTGCTGGACAAAGCTCACTGTTCCCCTGGGCACCAGCACAGCCCAACCCTTACCCACTTCAGGGACCCTTTTGTTCATTTTCTTCTTTCTTTTGTTGTTGCTGAAAAGCATCCTGAGAAACAAAGCCCTGAAAGGCAGGAATCCTTTCAGAAATATCAGTAGCAACAGTTGCAAGTGCTGTTAGAAATTAAGAAACATGGAAACAAGGAAAAGAAGTTGGAGTGACCATAAGCAGGTTGGGGAGAGGGAAAGGTAACCTCTCAACTAGACTAAACTAAAGGGGTCTTCCCAGATGGCACCAGGGGTAAAGAACCCACCTGCCAATGCAGGAGACATGAGACTGGGGTTCGATCCCTGGGTTGGAAAGATCCCCTGGAGGAGGGAATGGCAACCTATTCCAGTATTCTTGCCTGGAGAATCCCCATGGACAGAGGAGCCTGGTGGGCTAAAATCCATGGGGTTGTAAAGAGTCAGACACAATGACTGAAGTGACTTAGCACACAGGCACCTGCCTTAATAGTGTAGTTCGTGTGATTACTTAGGCCTCCAAGCTAATGTCAGAAGCTCCTTTGCCTCTTTTCTATTTGATAATCCCTATTTTCTCTAGACCTTAATCATAAAGAGGAGATCATTAGGGAACATTTAACTTAGCTCCTGATTTCTGCTTTATTAAACATACAAAATACCTTACCTACCTGTTGATTCCTTTCTTGCATTAGGAGTAAAAATGAAGAATTAAGTAGTCAAAGGACAACTGACCCTCTACCCTGAGCTTCTGCTTAGTAAATTTATAGGTAGACCCAGACAGACCATGTGGGCAAGAGAACATCCAATTGCAGGAGGGCCATGTGAGCAAGACAGTGTCCCAAGGAAGATCTGGAGAAGTCAGCAGGTGTGCACGCAGTGGAAAGATGATGAAGAATTTGACCTCCCACCTGACGATTAACTGAGATTGTGTCCGCTTCTTTTCCCCTTTAAAAATTGTCATGGCTGAGCAGAACCTTTGGAGGTGGTCTCTGGACGTAAGTCCACCATCTTCCAGTATCACCCCAGATTGCCAGCTTTTCTGAATAAAGTACTTTTCTTCTCTACCAAAGCTTGCTCCTTGACTTACTGGCTGAGTGGCGAGCGGATGAACCTATGTTTGGTTACACTAAGCCTAGTGAATATGACCCGGCTGAGGCTACTGAGGCTTTGAGGTCATTTTGGCATCTTTTCTTTTTTGGCATCGTCAGCTCTCAAGATTATTTAACAAGTTTTGCTCTTTTCTTCATGTGGTTGTTTGTTTCTTCAGCCAGATCGCTCTTAGCTCTCATGGTCCAAATGAACTTGAGACTGCCTATTTATTGCTTTGCTCTGGGCACTGCTGGCCAGAGCACTCATCAGTTTCCATGTCCACTGCAGGTCTCGATGGCAGAAGTCTGCAGCAGGGAGAAGACCAGATTCAGCATTCCCAGGACTCCATGGAGAGTGAAGGCCGTCTGGCAGCATACTGGGCTGGCTGGGACCCTGGTGGCCGTTACCGGAAGAGTGACCATCCTGCCTCCAGCACCCTTGGTGTATGCTCCTCTTCTTCTGTCTGCCCTCTACTCCCCTCACTTCTTTCTGGGAAAGAGCCTTTCTTTCAGTCAACAAACTCTTCCTGCACATGACAAAGCCCCCCCCCCCCCCCCCCCCCCCCCCCCCCCCGGTCTCAAGCCTTTCAGTGCTTAAGCTGGTCAGCGTGAGGTTTCTCTTTCTTTTCCTGCCAAACGTCCCAGTTTGGGTGTGCAATTTCTTAAAAAAACAACAACAACAAAAAAAACTTGACAGAGTAAACAAAAAAGTGGTAATATTTCATAGAGTTTAAACTTCCTCTGGTCCAGGGTAGAAAGGACTTTTTGGTTTCCTCTCTCTTCTAACCCATTCTCTGCAATCATCTCCCCAAGCCTCAGACACTTGGCGCTGGTCCACTGACAGCGCCTTCTGTCTGTCTGAGCACTGACAAAGCCTCAGGTTGGGTGGCTGGCTCTGTGGGGTCCTGTGTGCTTTCAGAGTATCAGAAACTCTTTCTTTCACGTGTCTCTGTTTTCCATTATTTAACTCCTGGCAGCTGCATCTCTGCCTGCTGAATGGAATGACTATCCTTTCAGAGGAGAGGATTATAAAAAGTACTCAGCAGAATCTCAAATGCCAGGGTCTCGTGGCTTCTTGTTGAAGGCCTTAGATCTGGCTAGAGCTTCATACAGGAAGCAAGGCAGTGGGGGGCAGGCTGCAATGGGGCAGTTCTGGCTCTGTGTGTAGTCCACTGAAGAGGATCACGAGAAAGCTGCCAAACACCGCCCCGGGCAGCCTCACCCCAGGCAGCCTCTGCATGTGGAATCTATGCAAAGAAGGCTCATTTCGCTTTAAGGAATAACTGGTCCTGGGCAACCAGTCCCTTCAACTGTCCTCTCAAGATAGGCTTTGTGGTGGCAGGAACTTGAGGGTGAGCAGGCAGAGACACACCTGAGTTTCTGACCTGGGGCTTAATGACCTTAAATAACCTGAGAGGTTATTTAACCTCTCAGTTCCCCATTCTCTCCTCTTGAACCAAATGAGCTCATGCAGGAGACAGAGACCAGTTCACAGCAAACACATGGATGGAGAGCATGCTAGAAATATCAGTTGAATCTGAATTCCCCCCTCCTTCCCTCCTGTTTTCACCATAAGCACCATTTCTCTCACTAAGGCAAGAGGGGCTGGCTTGGCAGGTACTTTAAGTTGGATAATGCACCACCAGCACTGTGGATTATGGTGGGAGCCCCGCCCTCATGGAGGTTTAGTCCTGGTAGATGAAGAGTCACCATGGGGTGGTCAACGTGGGGGAGATGTACACAGGGGCCCTGAAGAGGCTCTGAACAGGCAGAGCAGATTTTCTGGATGGAGGCATCTAAACCAAGTCATGTACCACTGCTGAAGGCAGATGGTGACCTATGAAAGGTAAAGTCTTGTTAATCAAATAAATTTTTTCCACTCTAACTGTACTGGAAAGAGACTTAAAAAATCTTCAGAACAACTGAAGCTTGATGACTCCTTGATTCTGCACTAATATCCTTGCCCATTTCTTGATACGTTTTCAATTTACCTTCATGGTAATTTACACTCAAGGAAACTGTCCAAGATCTGCTAAGGGATTCAATAGAATAGGTCATGGAGTTAAACACTGTGGTGAAACCTAGGGCTTAATTTTATAGATAAAATTTAAATTGCCTAGCTGCGTTTTTGCATTATTCGTGTTAAGACTAATGGCTGCTCAGTGAGTGGGAAGAGATCACTCTAGGAATCAGGGGGCCATCTTGCTATTCTTTAAGCACATCTGGTGAGGCTGTGGACTCTGCCCTTGGGGTTAACAGATCTTGCACTGGGAAGAGATCTCAGCAGCCATTAACCCACCTCCACCACTGGGGCTGCTCCTGAAACTGCAGTAGGGGCAAGGAGCCTGAAACTGGAATTCTTCCCAAGATCGACCCTGGGAGGAATGAGGGGGTGACAATATTTTACCACCAGCACTTTTTTGGTACTTCTCAAAGTGAGGTCTGCCTTGACGTCATGATTAAAAATGTATACGCCATGTTGCACCTGGAAGTGCTCTCTGGTTGTTGTGAGATTTACAAGCTCTTTATGAACTTTCATTTATCCCAAGCATCTCAGGTGAGTTTTAAGCGTCAGGGGAGAAGCATGGGTCAGCAGTGACTGTAGGGGGACCACTTCCTTTCAGTTATTCATGGTTCTCTGACTAACCTAGCTCTAAAGTAACTGAGCTTTAAGGTAAACAAGGACCACTTTGCTATTATGACCAAATGACCAATTTTATGAGTATGGAACAAGAGGATAAAGTTAATTGTATCTCAATTTTAAACATGCTTAGTTTTTTTTTTTTTAGAGGATATGTATTTCTTAGGTTGTAAATGTTTTATATAGTTTAATGCAATTTCATTTTGAGGTTGGTTTCTAATAATACCCTTAATTTACATGTCTAATATATGCATTGGTCAATTCTGATTTATGTAAATTATAAATGATCCTATTCACTTGCAATAATAAGCCATAATTTAGAGTTGCAAAATTAACCTAAAGCTAACCATTCTCAGCAAGCACTAAAAAACTAATCTCTGTGGGGAAACACTTTTCTTAAAAAGTTTTTAACTTTTATTTCCAGTGCTGTTTAGATTAGTGTTTCTGTAGCTCTTCTGTGTAATGGTTAATAGGCACCAGCTGCCCCAGAGAAAAGGGGTTCAGTGATCCAACAGGCTTAGGAAATCCTGGGGAAGACAAAGTGAAACAGGTTTTTACTGCAGATTACAGATCCTCTGAGAGACTCTAACATGTGGATGTGCACAATAACTCCAAGAAGGGGATGGAAATCTTAGGGTTTGCCAAGCTCATTTAGTTTTCATGGAATGTTCTATTGGATGAGCATTGAGAGGACCACTTGTCAAACACTCAGTTTAACCCACTGGCAAACTATTTCAGGAGAATTACACTTAGGTGTACTGCCCTTAAGACCCAGTCCTAGGAAAGTATATCACAACCGGGAGTGTATATGAGATCACATGAGCAGCTCCCTCAAACACAAACCTCTCACTTGACGTTCAAGTTCAAGCACTGATCTCAACTAAGGGAATCATAGTCTACTTGCTCATCACCAACACTCACTGCCACCATCCTCAAATGATGATCAGCACTTCTGACCAGCACCACAACTTCTACCACTTGCAACACATTGAAAGGGCCACCAACATTCTACAAAGACCAACAGGAGCCAATCAAATGTAACACTATTACAATTATTTTGGTTTCAAGTAATAAAATTCTTTTTCCTATATGACAAATTTGCTTAGTTGTCTGGATAATGATTTCAATATAATTACTGGCTTCCTTAGGAATTTTACATCTTTTAGCTTTTTATTTCAAAATAGTTTTAGACATAACAAAGATAGTACAAAGACTTCCCAGACATTCTTCACTCAAATTCTGCTAATGTTAACATCTTATACAAGCATGGTACAGGGATCTAAACCAGGAAGTTAATATTAACTCTATTCACTAATCTACAGGCCATGTTCATACTTCCCCTCTATTGTCCCACAGTTGTGTTTTTCTAATGTAGGGACTGATTCAGGATTTCATGTTGTGTGTGACTGTCCTGTCTCCTTGGCTTTTCTAATCAGGGACAGTTCCTCAGTCTTTCATGAAAAGGCGTGACCAGGCATTCTGTAGAACATCCCTCAATTTGGTTTGTCTGCTATTTTCTCATGATTAGATTGAGCTTATGCACCTTGTGGTTCATTGTTCAGTCTCTAAGTCATGTCTGACTCTTTGTGACCCCATGCACTGCAGCACGCCAGGCTTCCCTGTTCTTCATCATCTCCCAGAGCTTGCTCAAGGTGTCCATTAAGTCAGTGATGCCATCCAACCATCTCATCCTCTGCTGCTCCCTTCTCTTCCTGCCCTCAATCTTTCCCAGCTTCAGGGTCTTTTCCAATGAGTCAGCTCTTCCAATCAGGTGGCCAAACTATTGGAGCTTCAGCTTCAGCATCAGTCCTTCCAATGAATATTCAGGACTGATTTCCTTTAGGATTGACTAGTTTGATCTCCTTACTGTTCAAGGGACTCTCAAGAGTCTTCTCCAACACCACAGTTCAAAAGTGTCAATTCTTCGGTGCTCTGCCTTTTTTAGGGTCCCACTCTAGCATCCAACATGACTATTGGAAAAACTATAGCTTTGACTATACAGACCTTTGCTAGCAAAGTGATGTCTGCTTTTTAAAATGCTGTCTAAGTTTGTTATACTTTTGTTCCAAGGAGCAAGCGTCTTTTAATTTCATGGCTGTAGTCACTGTATGAAGTGATTTTGGAGCCCAAGAAAATAAAATCTGCCACTGTTTTCACTTTTCCCCATCTATTTGCCATGAAGTGATGAGACCAGATGCCACGATCTTTGTTTTTTGAACGCTGAGTTTTAAGCCAGCTTATTCACTCTCACGTTTCATGGAATCTTAAGTAAAAATGCCTCAGAGATGACGTTGTGCCCTTCTCAGTGCATAATATCTGGGGTACATGATGTTGATCTGTTTTGATTCTGGTGCTAATATTACCTTTAAACTTGGTAGAAGTGGTGTCTGCCAGATTTCTGCATTGTAAAGTTCTTACTTTTTCCTATATATTTGTAATTAAGGATCTTGTGGGAAAATGCTTTGAGACTATGCAAATATCATACTTTTGCCCACTAATTCTAGCATTCATTGAGTATTTTGGTGTGTAATACTTATTACTATGATGTTGGCTAAATAGTGATTTTCTATTTCCAACATTCTTTATTAATTAGAATTCTACTAGAAGGAAGAAATGTTGCCTTTCCTGCACTTACATATTCATTCAATCACTTATTTCTATCCATATGGACTCATGAATACTTCTTTTATTCTATGGGATGGAATCCAGTATCATTATTTATTTTGTTCCACAGATTACCCCAGATTTGTCCAATGGAAGCTGCTTTAAATTGGCTTTTTTTTTTTGTATTTCTGACACATTCCCAAGCCAGGCTTCAGCAATACGTGAACCATGAACTTCCAGATGTTCAGGCTGGTTTTAGAAAAGGCAGAGGAACCAGAGATCAAATTGCCAACATCTGTTGGATCATCAAAAAAGCAAGAGAGTTCCAGAAAAACATCTATTTCTGCTTTATTGACTATGCCAAAGCCTTTGACTATGTGGATCACAATAAACTGTGGAAAATTCTGGAGATGGAAATACCAGACCACCTGACCTGCCTCTTGAGAAACCTGTATGCAGGTCAGGAAGCAACAGTTAGACTGGACATGGAACAACAGACTGGTTCTAAATAGGAAAAGGAGTACATCAAGGCTGTATATTGTCACCCTGTTTATTTAACTTTTATGCAGAGTACATCATGAGAAATGCTGGGCTGGAGGAAGCACAAGCTGGAATCAAGATTGCTGGGAGAAATATCAATAACCTCAGATATGCAGGTGACACCCCCCTTATGGCAGAAAGTGAAGAAGAACTAAAGAGTCTCTTGATGAAAGTGAAAGAGGAGAGTGAAAAAGTTGGCTTAAAGCTCAACATTCAGAAAACTAAGATCATGGCATCTGGTCCCATCACTTCATGGCAAGTAGATGGGGAAACAGTGGAAACAGTGGCTGACTTTATTTTTGGGGGCTCCAAAGTCACTGCAGATGGTGACTGCAGCTGTGAAATTAAAAGACGCTTACTCCCTGGAAGGAAAGTTATGACCAACCTAGATAGCGTATTAAAAAGCAGAGACATTACTTTGCCAACAAAGGTCCGTCTAGTCAAGGCTATGGTTTTTCTAGTAGTATGGATGTGAGAGTTGGACTATAAAGAAAGCTGAGTGAAGAAGAATTGATGCTTTTGAACTGTGGTGTTGGAGAAGACTCTTGAGAGTCCTCTGGACTGCAAGGAGATCCAACCAGTCCATCCTAAAGGAGCTCAGTCCTGGGTGTTCATTGGAAGAACTGATGCTGAAGCTGAAACTCCAATACTTTGGCCACCTGATGCAAAGAGCTGACTCATTTGAAAAGACCCTGATGCTGGGAAAGATTGAGGGCAGGAGGAGAAGGAGACGACAGAGGATGAGATGGTTGGATGGCACCACCGACTCAATGGACATGTGAAAAAGTAAAAGTGAAAGTGAAGTCACTCAGTTGTGTCCAACTCTTTGCGACCCCATGGACTGTACCCTACCAGGCTCCTCAGTCCATAGAATTTTCTAGGCAAGAGTACTGGAGTGGGTTGCCATTTCCTTCAGGGGATCTTCCCGACCCAGGGATCGAACCCAGGTCTCCCGCATTGCAGGCAGATGCTTTACCGTCTGAGCTACCAGGGTTTGGGTGAACTCTGGGAGTTGGTGATGGACAGGGAGGCCTGGCCTACTGCAGTTCATGGGGTTGCAAAGAGTCGGACATGACTGAGCAACTGAACTGACACACTCCCATCATTTGTTAAGTATTCCCTTGCTTTCTGGAACCACAAGATATTCAGGCTTGTTTTGTAGTTTCTCTGCCCCAACTCTGGAATCATTTTTCCAAGAAGTGATTTCTTTTATTGGAGAATGACATACAGAAATCCACAGTTTTTACTCCTCTGAATTGGCAGGTGGGTTCTTTATCACTAGCGCCACCTGGGAAGCCCCCCAGTATTCATACAGTTTCAAAACTGTTTACCTACACTCCTGTGGAAAACACATTTTCTAACTAGAGAACAATATTTATGTATGCTTTTTTTTTTTTTTTGGTCTTTAGCATTGCAATGTCTCGTCACAATGATGCTTTCCAAGTTATTGAGGTTGGTTCTTTCCTTTCCCACTGGCTTCATTGTGGCTATGTATTCATTTAGTGGAGAAGGAAATGCAACCCACTCCAGCATTCTTGCCTGGGAAATCACACGAAAGAGGAGCCTGGCAGGCTATAGCCCATAGGGTCACAAAAGAGTCTGACACAACTTAGTGACTAAATAACAACAAATTTGTTTATAATAGAGAGAGGCTCATTTGTTACTGCCTGTTTTTCACCTAGGTTCCCCTCACATCCTGGTTGACCTTAATCACGTATTTAGTTTTTGGAGTATGAGGTTTCCTGGTTCTAAGAATCAGACTGAAAACAGAGGTATACACTCAGAGAAGGTAGTCTCCTCCCTCACCCTATTTTCTACTCTATTCCCACCCCGTATTCTTTTCACTCTGGTTCCATTCATCCATTAGAAGGAACCAACATCATTAGCTTATAAAATCCATTCTTAAATGATTTTGTCCTCTTAAGATTTATTTCCCCTGTAATTATCAGTAACTCATCAATTTCCCCAAGGTCAAACTCTTTCCCAACAACCTCATTTTTAGGAGTATTTATACAGACACATCTTTTCAATGTGTTTTAATTAATGCCCTTTGTGCTGCTGGGAGTGGTACTTTGCTGTCTGTTTTATCTGATGTTGGCCTGGATTTTCTGAATGCTCTTGCATGAGTTCTCTTTATGATCTGCTTAAAAAAGCTGCCAAATGCTGGTGGCCGATTCTCAATGATCTTCACTTCCCATTTAGAGAGAGATGGCTGCAGGTCCTGGCATATTAACCCTGGAGCCGTCTCTTCAGGGAGTTGAAGGTCTGAACTGACTGGCTGGTGTGGTGGTGGCAGCAGCAGGTAGAGACAGCATGGTCTGTCAGGAGATGGGGACCCCTGCGGACAGACGACAAGGGCACTGGCTATTCATTCTAAGAGTCTGGGGTTTTGTCTTTTACTTGTTGGGCAGGTCACATGTAAAACGTGTCACCTCTCCAGACCTCATGCTTCCTTATAGCTGTAAAATGGGAATCTTAACCCTCCAGAGGACTGTTTTGAGGATGACATTATTCTATTTGGAAACCCCTGGCATGGAAGAGGTCCACTGAAGGATGCTGTCACTTCCTTGCTTCATCCTTTCATTCACAAACCATGTTGTTTCAATCTTTGTTGTTTTTAAATTACGCTTTTTGAGATAACTGTAGATTTATAAGTAGTTGTGAGAAATAATACGAACAACCCCATGTGCCCTTCACGTAGTTTCAATGTCAACATCTTCCAGTGTGACACCTCCTATCACACCCAGGATGTGGGGACTGACAGAATGCACTGACCTTATTCAGATTTCACTAGTTCCACACTCACTCACTTGGCTCATTTGAGTGTGTGCATGTGCTTAGTTCTGTGAAATTTCATCTCGTCTGTAGGTTTTGTGTACAGCAAACTACATAATAGCTCCCTCACCCTCAGGAACTGTGTGTTGTGCTTTTATCATCACACCCACTTCCCTCCCACTGCCCCCAAGCCCTCATGCTAACCCCTGGTAATCACGAGTCCATTCTCATTTATCTAATTTTGCCATTTTAAGGATATTATATAAATTGCATTTAATACGCAATCTTTTAGGACTGGCTTTTTCCACTCAGCAATACTTACTGCCTGGAGTTGATCTAGCAGAAGCCTGAAACTACGCTAGTGTGGAATTTGGGACAGACTTAGTTTTTGCACATAAGCTTGTACAATCTTGCAACAGAGGCAAGCCACATAAGACATATACCTGGACTCTCCTGTATTATAGAATTTTTCTTGTTCTGAATATCTGTGACGTTACAGCTGACAAAAACAAAACCTGGTATTTTGGACGTTTTCTTAAATCTTTCAAGCTAAAATCACATGCAAGAATAGCCTTTGCAGCTACTAATTTTGACACCTTTCAGATTGGTATGAAAGTGTGTGTGGAAGCAGCAAACCAATGAGTGCTGCCTTTTGGATATTATGTTTCATCTTTAGTTAAACACTTCCTTGGTATATTCATTTATCATGCTCTTGTGCTCAGTCACTAAGTCGTGACCAACTACTTGCAATCCCATGGACTGTAGCCCGCCAGGTTCCTCTGTTCATGGGATTCTCCAGACAAGAATACTGGAGGTTGCCATTCCCTTCTCCAGGAGATCTTCCTGACCCAAGGACTGAACCCACGTCTCCTGAACTGGCAGGTGGATTCTTTACCACTGAGCCACCAGGGAAATCATATTCATTTACATCATCTAATACATGACACACTGTTGTAGTATGCATAATTTTGTTATCTTTTGCCTATTTCCTTATTGGACTGTTTGTGTTTTTATTAAACTTTGAGAATTCCTTTTTTTTAAATTGGGTAAAATTGTTATATAACATCATCAAAGTTGTTGTGCAAATAGTTTGTTTCTTCTTATACTAAGTCTATTCTATGGTCTGGATGTATCCCAGTTTAAGTGTCCGCCCCTTGAAAGATATTTGGACCGAATCCAGTTTTTAATTATAATAAATGAAGCTGTAACGAATGTTTGAGTACAGGTTTTGTACAAACATAAGTTTTCATTTCTCTGGGATAAATGCCCATGAGTACAATTGCTGGGTTATATGGTAGTTGCACTTTTAGTTTTCCAGAGTGGTTGAGCCATTTTACGTTCCCAGCAGCATTTACAAATGGTCTTGCTCTCTGCATTCTTTCAAGCATTTAGTTTTGTCATTATTTTTTATTTTAGCTATTTTTACAGGTGTGTGATAATACCCTATTATGTTTATAAAGAAGTTACATTTCCCTAATGACTAATGTTGCCAAACACCTTTTCATGTGTTTATCTGCCATCCGTGTATCCTCTTCAGTGAAACGTGCCTTTATGTCTTTGGCCCATTTTCTTATTAGGTTGTTTGTGTTTTTATTAAATTTTTAGAATTCTTTTTTTTTTTAAAGTGAGTTGAAATTGGTATATAACATTCTATTAGTCTCAAGTGTACAACATAATAATTTGGTATTTGTATACACTACAAAATGATCACCACAGTAAGTCTAGTTATCATCCATCATCATAAAATTGGCCCCCTTCCCCATTTAGCAGCCCCTTCAAACCCCTTCCCCCTGGTAACCACTAATCTGATCTCTGTATCTATGAGTTTGTGTTTGTTTTGTTTGTTCCTTTGTTTTGTTTTTATAGATTGCACATATAAGTGAAATCATACGGTATTTGTCTTTCTCTGACTTATTTCACTTAGCATAATACCCTCTAAGTCTATCCATGTTGTTGTAGGTGGCAAGATTTTCTTTTTTATGGCTCAGTAATATTCCATTGTGTATACATACTACCTCTTCTATATCCATTTATCTATAGATGGGCACTTAGGTTATACCCATATCTTGACTACTGTAAATAATGCTGCAATGAGCATATATCTTTTAAAATCAGTGTTTTCATGTTCTTTGGAGAAATACCCAGAAGTGGAATAGCTGGGTCACATGATAACTCTACTTTTAGTCTTCCGAGGAACCTCCATACTGTTTTCTATAGTGATTGTACCAATTTACATTCACACCAACAGGGTATTGGGGTGAGATTCTTTATATTCTAGACACTAGTTTTTTGTTGGATTTATGGTTTGCAACTTCAACTCCTTTTGAAGAATCAAGCAGCAAAAAATTAAACAAAAAATATTGATTTGTTTTAGTTTTCTACCTGTTTGGGGAAAGGAGAAGAGAGTGGGGAATGAGGGGGGAAACTGGGAGGCATTTCATGGTTTATGAGGATATGAGCAATGGCTCCCGTTTTTCACAGCATGTATACATGAACTGCAGTGAGGCAGATGGAAACCAGAATGTGGGGAGTCAGGAAGTGTCTGAGGGCCTCGATATGAAGCACACTCACAGGTAAGCTTCTGTTCACGCCTTACTCTGGTGCAACCGAGTTTGGTGTGAGTACATGCTGTGCAAACTGCCCACTTAGAGACTCTTTCAGGATTTGTTTCCTTCTGTGTCCCAAGGTAGACATAGAAGGATAAGGAAAATGCTGATTTGTTACTAAATCAGAAAAGCACCTCCTCTTGAAAGAATGTGAAACCCTTAAAGCCTCACAAGATAAGGAACAAATTATCTTGGTTCCAAACAATTGCTGGAGTAATTCAACATTCTTAAATCTATCTTCTCCAGAAAAAATCTCTTAAATTAGAAATGTGAAAATGAACAGTTTTTCAGACCAGGCTGGAAGACTGCCCATGAATATATATTAAAATCGCTCTATTTGATTAATAAATGTCCATGTGAGCCCAAGATTAAGATAACATGCTGAGCTTATATAATATTTACTCACTCTCTGATGATATCTCCAAAAGCCCAGAAGACCCAGATCTGGGGTTGCTGCTGCCTTAAAATAGAATTATTATAGCTTAATTTCCCTCCTTATCTCAGATTGTAATGTACCAGTGTATCATGGTGCATTTAATTCTCTCTATATTCATTGTGTAATAGAGGATCAACATTAAACTCACAGGGGTAGCACACTGGACACTGACCAGACATTTTTATTTAACACAGAAAAATGCTGGTGTAAATGATATTGAAATAAATATGCTCTGATTTAAAATGCAAGTTCCTGAAAGGAAATCCTGGGAGCCATAAAATACCTTTCCCCTCCTCAAGGTTGTCCAAAGGGAAAAAAGTCAGACAAGGCTTTCAATCAGGTTGTTATCTTTACGATGCAATTTAATCTGGGATGCTACAAACACGCAGGGCAGGATCGTTAAGAAATAACATCATAAAATATCAAGAAGGGGCTAAAGAAAACAGGAGAAACTGTTTTGCAGTTTTCTCACTTCCACGCAAAGATGTGAGAATATTATGTTAACCTGTCTGGTGACCACAGGGAACTGCTCTGAGCCTGCACTGGGTGGGACCTGCTCCTATGCAAGTGGAGAGACCAAATGTATTGGATTTGTCATGTGGGTTAGACACTTCATGTGTATAATCTCATTTAGGCCTTTTGATAAATAACTTTTAAGGTTAGGAGATATTTTCCTCATATATCTGTTTATTCATGTAATTAATACACTTTTATATCAATTTAGACTCAAGAACTGTTACTTTATTCAATAAGTTATAGTGCTTAACTTCATTATTTATTTTCATGCTCAAATAGTGGGAACCCCACCATGCATCAGTGGGAACCCCTTCAAGCTGGCTCCTGTGTGCCACGAACATTTAGACATGCCCCAATTACTGAAGTACTTTCATATTTTCTGGCACCACAAGATGTTCCATGTTCAACATCTTCCTCGCCCCAGCCCCAGAGCTGACCATTTTTCCAAGGAGAGCTTTTCATACAGAATAGTATTTAGAAACCAAGATTAGAAATGTTAGATGGTACTATTGCTATTAGAGTATAATTATTTCTAGACCCTCTCAACAGATAGGAATAAGCTACAGATGTATATGTATGTGTGTCTGTATGCATACTGACAAGACATATCTGTCTGTCTATCTACCTAATCTAGTTTACCTATCTATCCATGAGTTTACATTAACACCTTCAATTGCAATCCCACACCATGAGGGTATTTCTAAGTTCCCTCTGTTCTATCTGTAACTCCACTGTTCAAGAATGAGAAGCCTGACTTTCATTATCCATAAGATATTTAATTATTGCTTAATCCTAGGATACCTAGGATTGGGCTTTCCTTATAGCTTAGTTGGTAAAGAATCTGCCTGCAATGTAGGAGACCTGGGCTCGATCCCTGGGTTGGGAAGATTCCCTGGAGAAGGAAATGGCACCCCACTCGAGTATTCTTGCCTGGAGAATCCCATGGACAGAGGAGCCTGGCAAGGTACAGCCCATGGGTCGCAAGAGTCAGACACAACTTAGTGACTAAACCACCAGCAGGATACCTAGAAAAGAGTTTCAGATTGTTAGCCCATGACTCAGGGAGAAAGAAATCTACTTATTACAGTTGAATATTTGTTTACATTTGATTTTGTGATCCCAAGCAATGCAGCAATCAACCATCTTTTAAACATAAAGCTCATATTTGCAGCTTCTCTTGAGAAATCAGAAGGTATGGCTCTCCCCACCTTTGGACAGGGCATGAGTACTTTCCCAGGGTTTGCTCTCTGTCTCCCCTACAAATAATCTCTCCTTGCTCTTGTACATTCAAAACCCCACTTCACCTGGACCTCTGCCATTCCTAGAAGGACCGTCTCCACCACTGCGTCCTTTTCCTCTCTCTCATTCCCTCCATTCTGGTGGTCAATGCTGCCACTTCAATAAGAGCATTTCACAAAGAACTGGCTCCATGCTGCTAACCCCATATATGTGATTTTTCAGCTTTGTTTAACTTGACCCCTTAGTAGCACTGATGCGGGATGCCCTATCTTTCCTGTGACAAAAACTGCTCTGGTTCCTTCCCACTTGGTGGCCTCCTCACCCTCCTGCACAAGCTCATCCTCCTTTGTTCATTTCAGTTCAGTTCAGTCACTCAGTTGTGTCTGACTCTTTGTGACCCTGTGGACTGCAGCACGCCAGGCCTCCCTGTCCATCACCAACTCCCAGAGTCTACTCAAACTCATATCCATAGAGTCAGTGATGCCATCCAGCCATCTCATCCTCTGGCATCCCCTTCTCCTCCTGCCCTCAATCTTTCCCAGCATCAGGGTCTTTTCCAGTGAGTCAGTTCTTGGCATAAGGTGGCCAAAGTATTGGAGTTTCAGCTTCAGCATCAGTCCTTCCAATGAATATTCAGGACTGATTTCCTTTAGGATGGACTGGTTGGATCTCCTTGCAGTCCAAGGGACTCTCAAGAGTCTTCTTCAACACCACAGTTCAAAAGCATCAATTCTTCGACACTCAGCTTTCTTTATAGTCCAACTTTCACATCCATACTTGACTGTTGGAAAAACCATAGCTTTGACTAAATGGACCTTGGTCAGCAAAGTAATGTCTTTATTTTTTAATATTCTTTCTAGGTTGGTCATAGCTTTTCTTCCAAGGAGCAAGCATGTTTCAATTTCATGGCTGCAGTCACCATCTGCAGTGATTTTCGAGCCCAAAAAATAAAGTCAGCCACTGTTTCCACCGTTTCCCCATCTATTTGCCATGAAGTGACTGGACCAGATGCCATGATCTTAGTTTTCTGAATGTTGAGTTTTAAGCCAGCTTTTTCATTCTCCTTTTTCACTTTCACCAAGAGGCTCTTTAGTTCATCTTTGCTTTCTGCCATAAAGGTGGTAACATCTGCATATCTGATGTTATTGATATTTCTCTTGGCAATCTTGATTCCAGCTTGTGCTTCATCCAGCTTGGCATTTCACATGATGTACGCTGCATACAAGTTAAATAAGGAGGGTGACAATGTGCAGCCTTGACGTGCTCCTTCCCCATTTGGAACCAGTCTGTTGTTCCATGTCCAGTTCTAACTGTTGCTTCTTGACCTGCATACAGATTTCTCAGGAGGCAGGTGAGGTGGTCTGGTATCCCCATCTCTTTAAGAATTTTCCACAGTTTGTTGTGATCCACACAGTCAAAGGCTTTGGCATAGTCAATAAAGCAGAAATAGATTTTTTTTCCCCCTGGAACTCTCTTGCTTTTTCGATGATCCAGCAGATGTTGACAATTTAGTCTCTGGTTCCTCTGCACTCCTTTGTGAGGCTGCTAAATGTTGTGGCTCCCTGGAGCTTACGCCTCCTATAGGTTTCCCTGTGATCTCACTTACCCCGATGGGTATCTTCATTTATAACATAGAGGGAACTTGCAAACATCCATTTCCAGGCCTGTCTTCTCTAAGTTCTAGTCACTGCCTTCTCTCAGATGTTTCAGAAGTCTCTCTAAGTCAACAGATATAAAGCTGAACTTGTTCCTCCCCAAGTCTGCTTTACCTACAGACTCTGTCTGCTGTGATGGCGCTTTCTCTATCCCCCAGACCCAATCTATTAAGAGGTCAGCTTTAATCTCTAATGATCTTCCTCATCCGCCAACTTCTTTTCATTACCGTGTCACCCTCTCATTGAAAGTATTGCTTCAATGGCCCCTTAACTGCCTCCTCTCCCATCCCTAACTCTATAGTGTTAGTATGTTGTGTGTGTGTGGGGGGGGCAGACAGAAAGAGGAGGGAGGGAAATGCAGATTTTCTCCCAGCTCTTAGGATGAAAAGAAGACTCCTTAACAATGGCCTGCAAGGCCCTCATAGCTTCCTAACCTCCTACAGCACTCCCTTCTGTTCTTGCTTCTCAGTTATTGCATCTGTTCATCCCTCAGTGGGCAGCCATGTCCTCTTCCCCATGGGACATTTGTACACGGGCTTTCTTGGTCAAAGAATGCTCTTTTCTTGCATCCCCTAACCCCGGCCAACTCACTTTCAATCTAAAATGTGCCTCACTATTCTTCTCCAGCTCAGTCCTTCCACTTTCAGAAACACTTTCCCTGGACTCACTGTCTCTGTCCAGCTGCCTCCCTGTTCACACTGATAGCATTAGGAACTTGGCTCAGAGGCATTTTTACCTCTGTGGGATCTGATTAACACCTGCTTCCCTATTACAGACTGAACACCTCTGTCCCCTCCCTAATTCACATTTGGGACCCTACTCTCTGATGTGATGGTATTAGGAGATGAGGCCTTTGTGAGGTGCCTGGGATTAGTTGGGGTCATGAGGATGGGGCCCTCATGACTGGGATTCATGCCCCTATAAAAGTCACGAGAGAGCTTGCTTTCTCTCTCTGCTCTCTTCCATCTGAGGACATGATGAGAAGTTGGAGTCTGCAATTTTGAAGAGGGCTCTCAGCAGAACCCGATCATGCTGGCACCCTGATCTGAGACTTCCAGCCTCCAGGCTGTGAGAAGTAAATTTCTCTTGTTTACAAGCCACCCAGTCATGGCATTTTTGCTTAGAGCAGCCCAAACTGACCAAGGCACTCCCCCAGGGGCACAGGGCCCACTCTTGTTATCTCTGCTTCTAGCACAGTTCGCAGCACAGACATGTGCCCAACAAGAAGCTTGTTGAGTAAATGGAGACAACATGACGTGGTAGCTACAAGCACAGACGCTGGGGAAGACTGGCTCTACCCTGTGTGTGATGTCAGGCAAGTCACTCAAACTCTCTGAGCCCCAGCCTCCCCAGCTGTTAAACGGGAGAGTGGCAGCATTTGCCTCACAGGCTGGTATGAAGGTTCAGTGGTCTTTGTTTAAATATGATTCATTCAGAGTGCTACCTGACAAACAGTAAGGATGACACGTGTTTGTTAAATATGTAAACCGAGCAGGTACTAAATAGTCATTGAAGGGATAAGTATTAAAGAACCAGACAGAAAATCTGATTTTAAAAAAGAAATACAAGTGGGCTATTGCTCACATATAGGCCAGTGGCCAAATCACGTTGACTAGAAATAACAAACTAAGTAACAGAAAACAAGATTTAAATTTAATTCAACCTGCATTAGTAAGTCTGTGACTACATGTTGGGAAAACAACTTCTTACAACTGGGAATATATCCGACATCTTAAGAGAAATGGGGACTCAAATTCTTAATATATTCAATGAAAGCTTTAGGTATGTCTGATGCTATTGACTGACTAGTCATATGTAGGGCTGAATTATTTCTGTCAAAACCCAGCAAAACAAGAATAAAGCTCCCAAATGAACTTTTTATAAACCACCCACAGCTACCACACAAATTTATCCATCACAGGTTTGAGAATCTTCTTTGAGAAGTCCCCATGCAGCACCCAGCGCAAGGCAAGAAAGCACCGTGACTGGAAGACAACACTATAAAACACAGAAATCACACATTCTTATCAGCCCTTATCATATTCTCAAAAACATTCTTTCAAGTAAAGGAATATTTTTTAAAAATATATGGTTCATCATTTCTTCCTTTGAGCATGTATGAATTTGTCAGGGTATTAACAATGAAAGCCTTCAGGTCTATTTTTCATCCAAAGTATATATTTTTTTCACTATAAAGGGGTGTATTATCATAGGACTAAAGACAGTTAAAAAGTTTTTGATATAGTGTTTCTGTCAGTTTTTAAGGTTTTGTTGTTGCTTTGGGGGAAAAAAATGGGAAGGACAGTTGTGGTATGAAGAAAGTGTGCTAGGCAAAGGGGAAGGAGCTCAAAACAAAAAGTAACTAGAGCTACTGCAGCATACTAGGAAGACACTATTAGTTTCTACTTAAAAGTACTACATAAATTGCTTTAGCTTGTTTAGTTCAATTTATATGCACACAATATTGAATTAAAATTGTGAGCTGTTTCACTGAGAATGCACCAACAGAAGGGAGATTTCATTTTCTTCATGAAAAAAGAAAGTCAGCTGTGAGGCCAGATTTTCATCCAGCCTTAATTGTGAGCTGATTCTGATTGAGAGAAAAGGCTCTGTTTAAATATTTTCCCAGGAGAGACAAAGGATTGGGTGAAGGCTTGGTGCATAGTTCTGCTGACTGTGGGAAGCTGCAGCCAGCAACTGGGGCTGTGGGTCGGGGGAACTGAAGCCAAGCTGTGCAGAGAAGAAATTCACACCACACACCAAGACCTGGTCCTCCCTACCTTACCAGCCTCATCTCCCTCCCATGTGCTAGAACGAGATTCTCTTCCACCTCCACATTTTACCTGTGCGGCTTTCTCTGCAGACAGTGCCCTCTAAACAGTGCTTGGCTAAGTCTTAGGTTCTTTAAGCCTTTGGTGTCACCTCTTCCAAAAGGCTTTCTCCAACCCTCAGGTGGGAGACATCTCTCCTCTGCACCCAGTGCCACGATCATGTATTTCTCATCACTTACGCTGTGTATCCTGTTTGGGCAGGAGATGCAATTTAATCAATTCTATTTCTAGCATCAGTGTCTGGCATGAAGAAGCCACAGTAGGTATCTGAATAATGTTGAAAGATGTCAACCTCCTGGGTAACACGCAAAGACACAGACAGCAGAATCCATTCTGGATTTTCAATAATGACTGGGTACTTTCTATGGAGGAATGATTGCGAATAAAGGCAAAAAGATGCTTGAGGTCCTATGTGAGGCCCCTCTACCTATTAATACCTTAAATAACAGGATTCAGGTTAGTCTAATTTGTCTCCCACCCACTTCCCTGTTTTGGGTCATGCTTTTGGTAGTGTCTTTATTTAAAAAATTTTTTATTGAACATAAGGTTACAAAGATTTTCTGTTTTCTTCTAGAAATTTTAGTTTTAGATTGTTACATTAAAGTTTATGATCCATTTTGAGTTAGCTTTTGTATATGGTACAGGCTTTGGGTTGAGTGTTTTCTCTGGGGGGAGGGTGACAGATGAATATTCCATACCTATTGGTGAAGGTGAAAGAGGAGAGTGAAAAACCTGGCTTAAAACCCAACATTCAAAAAACAAAGATCATGGCATCTGTTCCTACCACTTCATGGCAAATAGATGGGGAAAAAGTGGAAACAGTGGCAGACTTCCTTAGGCTCCAAAATCAATGTGGACTGTGACTGCAGCCACGAAATTAAAAAACGCTTGCTCCTTGGAAGAATAGCTATGACAAGCCTATACAGCATTTTGCCAAGAAAGGTCCCTATAGTCAACGCTATGGTTTTTCCAGTAGTCATGTATAGATATAAGAGTGGGATCATAAAGAAGGCTGAGTGCTGAACAATGATGCTTTTGAACTGTGGTGCTGGAGAAGACTCTTGAGAGTCCGTTGGATAGCAAGGAGATCAAACCAGTCATTCCTGAAGGAAATTAACCCTGAATATTTATTGGAAAGACTGATGCTGAAGCTGAGTTCCAATACTCTGGCCAGCTGATGTGAAGAGCCGACTCATTGGAAAAGACCCTGATGCTGGGAAAGATTGAGGGCAAGATAAAGGGGTGACAGAGGATGAGATGGTTGGATGGCATCACTGACTCAATGGACATGAGTTTGAGCAAACTGAAGGACAGGGAAGACTGGCATGCTGCAGTCTATGTGGTCACAGAGAGTTGGACACAACTTAGGACATGATTTAGTGACTGAACAACAATTATTTGAAAAGATTATTCTTTCTCTTCTGCATTGTCCTTTGCAACTTTGTCAAAAAATCAATTGTCTATGTCAGTGGGGAGAGAAATTTGGTGTTCTCTATTCTGTTACATCGATCTATTTAACTATTTTCACACCAATACCACACTGTAACAAGTACTATAACTTTATAATTAGTCTTGAAATTCAGTAATCTCCCAACTTTGTTCTTCTTTTTAAAAATTACATTGGTGCATTTCCATATTAATTTTAGAATTAGCTTATCATTTTTTTACCTAAAAAAAGCTTACTGGGGTTGAGTTGAATCTATAGGTAAATTTGGAGAGAATTGAAATTTTGACACTGTTGAGTTTTCCAATCCACAAAATAAGGCATGTCTATTTTAATAAGGTTGTCTTTATCTCAACAATGTTTTGTCATTTTTAGCATATAGGTCTTGTACAGTTTTGCTGGATTTATCTCTATTTATTTTTTCTATGCTATTGTAAATGGTATTATTTAAAAATTTTAACATGATTCTTTGTGTGTGTATATAGAAATGCAACTGATTTTTATATGTTGATCTTATATCTAGCAACATTGGCTTTCCTGGTGGCTCAGATGGTAAAGAATCTGCCTGCAATGCAGGAAACCCAGGTTCAATCCCTGGATCAGGAAGATCCCTGGAAAAGGGAATGGCAACCCATTCCAGTATTCTTGTCTGGAGAATTCCATGGACACAACTGAGCAACTAACCTACACATACTAGCAAGATTACTAGACTCACCTATTAGTTCTAGGAGCTTTTTTGGGGGTAGATTTATATGTATATATATGTATTTTCTCCATATATGATTATGCCATATATAATTTTTTTTTCCTATTCCAATCTGGATGCCTTTCTTTTTCTTGCCTATTGTTTTGGCTGGAACCTCCAGTACAATGTTGAATAAAAGTGATAAAAATAGACATTCTTATCTTGTTCCTCAAGTTCTAACTGGACAGTTTAAAACATTTATAGTTAAGAGTAATTATTGATAAGGAGGGACTTTGTCATAGTGTTGTTTTCTATAAGCCTTGTAGCTTCTGTGTTTCTCATCCTGTGTTACTGTGTTTTAGTTGATTTTTTAGTAGTGAATGTTTAAATTCCTTCATCATTTTCTTTTCCATATATTCTATAGCCATTTTCTTTCTGGTTACCATGGATTAAATTTAACATCCAAAAGTTGTAACACTCTTACTTGAATTTATACCTGCTTAACTTCAATGATATACAAAATCTCTGCTCCTTTAAAGCTCTGTCCCCACATCTTTTGGTTGATGATGTCACAAAATTACATCTTCATACATTGTGTGCCCCGAAGTAGTCATTCTTTTAAATGAATTAGTCTCTTAAATTATGTAGAAAGTCAGACTTTGAGTTACAAACCAAAATTAAAAATAATACTAATTTTTAAATTGTTTTTTTTCTTTAAATGTATTAATCTCTTAAATTGTATAGAAAACAAAATATATAGCTACAAACTATTGTTACAATAATGTTAGCTTTTATAATTTCCCATGTGTTTATCATTATTGAGATATTTGTTTCTGCATACAAGTTCGAGTTAACTGTCTTAGGTCCCTTCATTTCACCTGCAGGACTCCTTGAGAAATTCGTACAGGGCAGGTCTAGTGGTAACAAAGTCCCTCAGCTTTTGTTTTCTGAGAATGTCTTAATTTTTCTTCTCATTTTTGAAAGACAGTTTTGCTAGACATGGGATTCTTTTTTCGGGGCCCTGACTCATGGCTTGTGGTGTATCACTTCCCTGACCAGGAAATGAACATGCACACCTGGCAATGAGAGGTGGTGCAGTGGTAAAGAATCTGCCTGCCACTGCAGGAGACCCAAGAGATGAGTGTTCAACCCCTGGGTGGGGAAGATCCCCTGGAGTAGGAAATGGCATCATGCTCTAATATTCTTGCTTGGCAAATTTCATGGTCAGAGGAGCCTGGTGGGTCTCAGTCCAGTTCAGTTCAGTTCAGTCACTCAGTCATGTCTGACTCTTTGTGACCCCATGGACTGCAGCACGCCAGGCCTCCCTGTCCATCACCAACTCCCAGAGCTTGCTCAAACTCATGTTCATCAAGTCAGTGATGCCATCCAACCATCTCATCCTCTGTCGTCCCCTTCTCCTCCTGCCCTCAATCTTTCCCAGCATCAGGGTCTTTTCTAATGAGTCAGTTCTTCACATTAGGTGGGCAAAGTACTGGAGCTTCAGCTTCAGCATCAGTCCTTCCAATGAACACCCAGGACTGATCTCCTTTAGGATGGACTGGTTGGATCTCCTTGCAGTCCAAGGGCCTCTCAAGAGTCTTCTCCAACACCATAGTTCAAAAGCGGGGGCCTCAGTCCATGGGGTTGCAAAGAGTCAGACACAACTGAGCACAAACACAGCATAGCTGTGGCAATGAAAGCATGCACCCTAACAGCTGAATTGCCAGGGAATTCCTCAGATACAGAATTCTTAGTTGACAGTTTTTTCCCAGCACTTGAAGATATCAGTCCACTGCCTTCTGGCCTCCAAAGATTCTGATGAGTAATCTACTGAAAAAAGAGGATCCCTTGTATGTAATGATTTGCTTCTCTTGCTGCTTTCAAGGTTCTCTCTGTCTTCTGTTTTTGATAGTTTGATTATAATGTATCTTAGTGTTGATCTCTTTGAATTAATCTTACTTGAAGTTGGCTGAGCTTCCTGGATGTCTGTATTTATATCTTTCATTGAATTTGGGGAAATTTCAGTCATTATTTCTTCATATACTCTCTCTGTTCCTTTCTTTCTGTTTTCCTTCTGGGACTCTCACAATGTCCACCTGATGGTGTCCCATAGGTTGCTTAGGTTCTGTTTATTTTTCTTTAATCTTTTTTTCTTTCTGTTCCTCAGACTTGATAATTTCCATTGTCCTACCTTCAAGACGGCTAATTCTTTTTTGCCCTGTTTGCTCAAATTTATCTTTGAATCTTTCCAGTGATTCAAATCTCTCTTTGAATCTCTAGTGAACTTTTCAATTCTTATAACTTTCAGTTCAAGAATTCCTTTTTGGTTTCTTTTTAGGTTTTCTATTTTTTTAAATCAATGTTTCTATTTTGTTCACACATGGTATGTTGACTTTCTCCACATCTTCCTTTAGTTCTTTGAGCATCTTTAAGAAAGTTGTTTTAAAGTCTTTGTCTAGTAGGTCTGCCATTCAGTCTTTTTCAAGGGTGATTTTTGATGATTTTTTTTTCCTTTGAATGCGCCATATGTTCCTGTTTCCATATATGCCTTGTGATTCTGTTGTTGTTGAAAATGACATGTGACTCTAATGTCATGGTAACTCTGGAAATCAGGTTCTTCTGCTCCCCTGGGGTTTGATTTTTTGGTTGCGGTTATTGTTTATTGTTTTTTGACTGTTGTAGGCTGTCTCTTTGCTGAAGATCAGTCTGGGTTATGAAGTTAGTCTTCTCAGGTATTTTTCCAGACTTCCCCTAAGCATGTGTAGTCACTTTCTAATTTTTCCCATATTCAGTTAATTTTGAATATCCTAGTGTTTACTATTTGGTTGCCAGAAGGGGAAACGGAGAGGAAGGGGAAAGGGTACAGGTCCTCTAAGTCTCCTGGAAGGTACTTACACCAGGAAGTACAATGAGAAGAAGTGCAATGATGGCTGCCCACCTTTGTCTGCACATCAGTAATCAGAGACAGCTATCAGAGATCACAAAACAGATCCCCCAAATTTGGAGGACAGAGTCCTTTGTTTCCTACCTGGCTCCATCATGCTGTGTTCAGGCTGTTTCAGGAACACAGACACAGTTGCCTGCCATGTGGTTGGGGATGGGGGCTGCTGTTAACGTGCTCAGAGTTGAAGTTGACTAAAATTAATTGCAATTGATATGTCCATGTCCTCCCCTGGAAGTAGTCAGTCTCGAACAGACTTCAGTATTCCAAAATAGTTAAGACAGATTCGGCTGGTACCATTATTATTTAGGTGCGGAGACAACATATTCCTGGTGCTTCCTACTCTGCTATCTTCCCAGAATCCTCTGTGGGATTTTTTAAACCATAAATTAAACCTCTTCTATTGGTACAGAGCTATTTAGGTTACCTGTTTCTGCTCATTTAAAAAAATATCTTATTTTTGAATGAGCTTTGGTAGCACATCTTTAGAGGAATTCTTCTATCCCAATTTTAAATATTATCAAATTTGTAAGCATAAAATTGTTTATAGTATACCCTTATATTTTTAATACCAAAATCTATAGTTATGTCATGTCTCTCATTTCTGATAATAGTAAAAATTTATGTCTTTCCTCTTTATTTTCCTGTTAGTATGCCTAGAGGTTTATAACTTTCATTGATTTTCTCAAAGAAACAACTATTGGTTCAACTGATTTTCTCTATAAAGTGTTTCTGTTTTCTATTTAATTGATGTCTGCTCTAATCTTCATTATTTCCTTTCTTATGCTTATTTTTGTGTTTAATTTGTTCCTCTATTTCTAATCTCTTAAGATAGAGCTGAAGCTGCTGATTTGAAGTCTTTCTCTTCTTTTCTAATAGAATGTTTAATTAGCATTACACAGCTCCCCTGAAATACTGCTTTAGTGACATCCTCAAATTTCTGGTATATTCTGCTTTAATTTTCATTCAGTTCAAAATATTCCCTAATTTCCACTTTGATTTCCTTTGTGACATTTAGGTTTTTTGGAAGTGTGTTATTCCACTTTGATATTTGGGATCTTCCAGAGATCTTTCTATTACTGATTTCTTAGGTAATTCCACTACGGAGAATACACTTTGTAGGATTTCAAGCCTTATACATTTATTGAGGCTTCTTTTACACTCCAGAATATGGTCTATCTTGGTGAATGTTCTCTATGCCCCTGTAAGGAAAGTGTATTCTGTTGATGTTTGGTAGGTGTTCTATAAATGCCAACTAGATTGAATTGGCCGATAATATTGCTCAAGTCTTCTATATCCTTAAGTATTTACTCTATCAATGTGAGAAGAGAATTAAACTATCAAACTGTAATTGGGGATTTGTCTATTTCTCCTAAGCTTTTTAAAATATATTTTGATATTCTATTATTAAACTTTAAATAGTTTTAAGATTATTATTTCCTCTCAAAGATTGACCTCTTTATAATTGCAAAATGACCTCCTTTATCCCTGTGAATATTCTTATCTCTGAAATCTCTTTCTCTCATACTACAGCTATTTCAGCTTTCTTTTAATTAGTGTTAGCAGGGGATAGTTATCCACTCATTTTCTTTGAACTTGTGTCTTTATATTTGGTATGTTTCTTGTAGGCATCAAATAATTGTAGCTGGGTCCTGCTCATTTTATCCAATCTGACAACGTCTGCCTTTTAGCAGACATTGTTAGACTATTTTCTAATGTAATTATTGCTATGATTGGGTTTAATCTATCATTTTATTATTTGCTTTCTGTTTGTCCCATCTGTTCTTTGGTCTTTCTTTCCCCCTTTTCTTCCTTCTTAGATTATGATGTATATTCTTAATCAAAATATATTCTGATTCTATTTCATCTCCTCTGAATTCTTATGAGTTAAAACTGTTTGCTCTTTTTTAGTGGTTGCATTATGGTATTTAATATGTATTTTTACCTTATTTCAGTCTACCTTTAAGTGATATCATACCACTTTATGTATAGAATAGAAACTTTACAATAGTATTCTTCTATTACTCCCCTCCCAGTTTTTTTGATGCTGTTGTCATAAATTTTACTTCTACATATGTTATAAACTCCATAATACACTGTTATTTTTGTTTAAATGGTCAATTATCTTTTAAAGACATTTAAATAATAAACAACTTATATAATTGCCCGTGTAGTTATCAATGCTCTGTATTCCTTTGTGGGGATTCATTTTTCCATTTGGTATCATCTTCCTTCTGCCTAAAGGACTTTGGTATCTCTCATGGTGCAGGTTTGCTGGTGGTGACATCATCCAGATTCTATAGATCTGAAAATGTCTTTACTTTGTCTTTGTTTTTGAAAGATATTTTTGCCAGATATAGAATCCGAGATTGACGGGTTTTTTCTTTCAGTACTTTAAAGATCTATTCCACTGAACTCCCTTATGCTGAATTCAGAAGCAAGAAATTTACTATCTTCCTTATTTGTTCTTCTATAGCTGCCTTTAAGATTTTCTCTTTATTACCTGTTTTGAGAAATTTGATTATTATATACCTTGATGTTGTTTTCTTCATGTTTCTTGTGCTTGGGGTTTGTTGAGCTACTTCATGACATCTGCTTTCATCAAATCTGAAAACATTTCAGTGATTACTTCTTCAAATATTTTTCCTGTTCTTCCTGTTTTTTTCCTTCTATTGATCTAGCTCAATTACAAGTATCTCAGGATGATTTAAATTATCTTGTATTCTGTTCTTTCTTTTTAAAAATTCTTTTTTCTCTTTATGCTTCATTTTGAATTGTTCCAGTTTGGATAGATAGTTTTATCTTCAAGTTCACTAATCTTTTCTTCTGCAATGTTTAATCCATAGTTAATCCTAACCAGTTCAATTTTCATCTCAGATACTGTAGTTTTAATCTCTAGATAGTTGAGTCCTTTATACATTTTCCATGTCTCTACTTAATTTTTGAACATATGTAACTATAGTAACTTTTAAGATCCTTGTCTGCTAATTCTAACATCTGTATCAGTTCTGGTTCAATTTTCACTAATTGCTTTTCTCCTCATTATGGATGTGAGTATAGACTTCAATTATTTTTTCCACAGAAAACCAAACTGCCCTCCAAAAATGTTTTATCATTTCCCATCATTACTAATACATGGGAGTGTTGGTTTTCCTCCCTCTCCTGCCAGCACTGAATCTGACAGCCTTTAATCTTTGTCAATCTCACACTGTTTACTCCTACAATAGATACTTATTTTTCTAATTAAAAACTTTTTTGGCTGCACTACGCAGCATGTGGTTAGTTCCCAGACCAGGGATTGAACTCATGACTATTTTAGTTCACAGACCAGGGATTGAACCTGTACCCTCTGCAGCAGAAGTGTGACGTCTTAACCACTGGACTGCCAGGGAAGTTCCACAACAGATATTTACTGAGCACCAACTATAAGCCTAGTGACAGATGGTGGTAATTGTGTAGTGTTCAAGCAGTCATAGTAGCTGCCCACATGGTGCTTGTTATCTTGTGATGCTTACTTTTTTATTTGCATTTCATTGAATATTAGTAATCATAGTTGAGAAACTTTTCTCAAGTTTATTGTCCAGTTATATTTCTTCTTTGACCAGTTTCAAGTGAATTGTTTGGATTTTTATTCCTATGTAAGAGCTATTCATTTACTAAGAATAAATACCTATTTCATTTTTTGAATAATAAAAATATTTTATAAAAAAAGATTTTTTAAAAATAAATTAACATTCATATGCAATTTCTTTGAAGAAATGGTTTACATGTTACTCAAATATTTTTTTCTATATTGAAAGTAAACAGAAATTGATTTTGGTATTAAAAACATGGCCCTTAAAGACAAACATTTTTGAGCAATGCAAAAATACAAAACACGTATATGAATACATAAGATATTGTGCTTTGTCACTTAGTCATGTCCAGTTCTTTGTGACCCCATGGACTGTAGCCTGCCAGGCTCCTCTGTCCATGGGATTTTTCAGGCAAGAATTCTGGAGCAGGTTGCCATTTCCTCCTCCAGACATAAGACAGACATAAACACATAATGAATAAAACTTTCATATGTATCTGACATCAACAAATAAATGACTTACAGTCTTTAGAAATAATCAAGCAGATCCCAAATGCCATTTTACTCTTTTAATAATGAAATGGAAAGTCAAAGAGATGAAACATTCCCAGATTAAACATTTCCAGCTGATTAGATATTTCTGGCAAAGCCATGCCATCTGTATTAGAAATGCCCTATATACAAGACTTAATTTGTAATTGTCTAAGATCTATTCTTTCGAAGGAGAAAATGTCAAAATCCCCATTATAGAATATTTGCTTACCCACTGAAGAGTAGCAGGAGTTCTCAAAGGCATGTGCTATGTATTCATCTGGCTGTTTGGGTAAATGCTTCCTGGGGCACCAGGAAGGATCCCCTGATTGAGACACAGGTTCTATAACAGGCCCAGTGTCTTTTTAGCATTCATGGTCAACATGAAGTGGACAGGGGGGTAGTGGATCCTGAGAAGCATTTCAACTCTATGGCCAGGGATATGACTTCCATACATCATATGGCTAAGGAGTGTTAGCCCTCTGAATATGATGGAAGAAATGTATGTCACCACTTATGCTATGAGCAGCTTTAATAATGGGGATGATGACAGCAGCCAGCAAAGCCCCAAAAAGCCCAGCTGTTCCTCCTGTAGGCCTGGGCCCCTTGACTGACCTGTTTGGTGAAGGTGGTCTCTGGCCACCTCGAACAAGCGCAGGTGCATGTTGGTGATGGGGTTGAAGGAGCCACAGGCCAGGAGTACCACAGGGATTCGGCTCTTCATCCTGTCAGACACATCCACACGCGCTGCTTCAGCCACCCTGCCTTCATTGGGACAAAAACTCACGTCAGAAAGTTGGCACCAAGACAAGTGTACAATTACTGAGATAACTGTGAAACTTGAATGGCATCTAAAAATTACAGTTAATATGTATTTATTGATTTTTATGATCATCTGTTGTGGTTATGTAGGAAAATCTTATCAGATATAAAAAAAAGTTTTTGTAGGTTAATAAAGGGAAAGACAACTGTCCAAATCAGTGTCTCTGAACCATATACAGGCCATTATTTCTTACTTGTAAGATGACTGAGGAGACAAGAATAACAGCATTTACAGGAGGCTTACCATGGGCCAGGAACTGAGCCAAAGTATATCCCTTATCTCAACAAATCTTTTCAAGTCAATTCTGAGTGGTTACTTATACATTATACAGCTCAGGGAGCTTAGAAGCTGCAAAGTCAACTGGAACCCAGGCAGCCTGACCTAGAAACCATATTTTCTTGTACCCTCTTACTCTATACTCTTCCTGTGCTTTGAGGGTCACCTTAGGGTCAACAGAGGAGTATGTAAGATGCTCCAAATGTCACCTCTGATAGTCCAAATAGAAGTCACAATGCCCCAGAGTAGAGGAGTGGTACTTTTTAAAAATTTATTTTAAAATAACTTCAGACTTACCAAAAAAAGCTGCAAACTTTGTACAAAGAATTCCTATGCCCTCTTTACACAGAATCCCTAAATGTTAACATCTTACCACACTTGCTATATCATTTATTCATTCTCTCCATATACACATGCATACATGTATATACCTATAAAGAATTATTTTTCTGAAATGTCTGAAAATAAGTTGTAGACATAATATCTCTTTACCTCTAAATACTTCATTATGTATTTTCTAAGAGCAAAGACATTTTCTTAGCAGAGAAATGATTAAAATCAGGGCTCTCTTACCTCTGAGGCACTGCCTCCTACAGTGTTGGTGAAGTGCTCCATTGGAGTTTAGGCCTTGGTTTGAATCCTAGTTCTGCCCCTTACTGGCTATGTCACCTAGTGCAAATCATAGTCCCTCTCAAGCCTCAGTTTCATCATATGCAGAATGGGGACATTATTACCTACACTTATGGGGTTGTTGTAAGGATAAATGAACTATGGATGGAAAACGTCTGGGTGCACAAGAAACATTTAATAAATAACCACTGTCACTGTGATGATGATGATGCAATGATAAACAAGATGTTGCTGTTGACCACAGTGACGGAGGAGGGGAAGGGGAAAGGTGGTGGCAATATGTTTGTGGTTGGCAGCTTTCAAAAAGGCTCCTTGTGATCCTCACTTCCTGGTATTCATCTGTAGACCCCTCTCACTGAGTGTGGACAGGACCTACTGACTTGCTTCTAGTCAGGATTCCAGTAGAATCCTCCCTAGAGGATTCCACTTCTCAGAGAAGGTTACAGAGTTTCTGGCTTCCCTCTTGTTCACCTCTTTCACTTTCCCTCTTGCTCACTCTAAAGAATTTGGCTGCTATGTTGTGAGCTGCCTCATGGAGAGACCCATGGGGCAAGGAATTGAAACTCCTCTGGTAATGACAGCCTGCGAGGAACTGAGTCCTGCTAACAGCCATGGGAGAGAACATGGAAGTGGATCTTTCCCCAGCTGAGTCTTCAGATGAGACCACAGCCCCATGGACACCTTGTCTGCAACCTTGTAAGAGACTCTGAACCAGACACTCCAGCTTAGTGGAGCTGCCTCTAGATTCCTGACTCACAGAAACTGTGAGATGATCGGTGTGTGACATTTTAAGCTGCTGTGTTTGGGGGTAATTCATTATGCAGCAACAGGTAACTAATAGAGTGATCAACAAAAGGGATGCATTTACTTCTTCCCTACGCCTCTTGCTATGTTGACCTTGGCTGTAATTCTGCAGTTAAAAGGGTAACATGGAGAGTCCTTGGTTACTGGAACCTGGGTCCTCTCTGCACTGGAAGAAACTCTTTTAATCTGACCCCTGCTGCCACTTGTACCAGCTGTATCCAACTACTACTTGCTTCACACTTTATACTCTAGCTGTGATAAACTCCTTGTCAGTGGTTTCTCTGTGAGCTCCTCATGGCCTCCTGCTTAACTTCAAGTGCTTCTATTTTAAGTTGGCCAACAAGTTTGTTTGGGTTTTCCATAATATCTTAAACTTTTTGGCCAACCCAATATATGCTACTTTAGTTTCCTCTAACTGGAATACTCACAGCACATGCCAATCTGCTAAGACTCAACTCAGGTGATCATATTACTTATGTGACTTCAATCATTATCTCCTGACTGCTTGCTAGGTGTTTGTATCAGTTAGGGAGGTATTTGGCTGCAAGTTCCAGAAGCTAATCTCAATGAATTAAACAAATAAAGGTTTGTTTTTCACATGATGAAATATCTAGAAGTAGGTAGCAGCTGGCACTGGATCACTGGCTCAACAATGACCTACAATTTGCTCACCTTTTCCCTCGTGGTCACAAGATTGCTGCTATAGCCATATTCATCATGACTATAATCAAGCCAAGAAGAAGGAGCAAGGAGCTATACAGACTGGCTGACCCTCTTAAGCAAGAACACAAAAGTTTTAAAAGAAATTTTCTGTAGATTTTGCTTCTGCCTCATGGCCACAGGTCGAGTGGCCACTCTAGGCAAGAGAAGCTGGAAGAGCAAGTCTTTAGCTTTGTAGCCTCCAGTTTGGAAGCAGCAGGGGAAAGGGAGTTGGGAATTGGATTAGCTAATTCACAACATCTGCCACAATGGCTTTTCTGACACCTAGGCTAACTGATCTCTGCTTACCTTTAGTAAGTCACATACCACATTTTTTGGAAAAACCTGCTCTTGTGTCTGTCTTCCCAACCAGAGAGTAAGCCCCTTAATAGCAGGAGTGGTGTTTTCTTCATTTTTGATCTCAGCTTCCAGCACAGAGCCTGGCCCAGAGGAGGCCTGGGTGGAGACTGAAAGGGCACTGGCAAGTGGACCCATGTCCTGGTACTGGGAAGGCTTAAGCACCTTCTCAGGTACATAGAGAAGTTGTCCTGGGAGTATTCTGAGCTACAGTGGTGTGAAGATAAAAAAAGTCTCAACTGAGGCAGACTGTGGTTCCCACTTCCTTTGAGGCAGCAGGGACACCCCCTGCTACGTGAGAAGAAAGTAGCCTGCATGTGAGAGCTGCTACCCCTGGCTTTTTCCAAGGGAGGGCGGATCTTTAATGAGAGAGTATTTGCAGAGTGTGCTGAGCTGCTCACAGAAGCAGCCTTGTGATGGGTGTAGCTGAAGAGGACGGCTGGTTTGGGAGGCCTTTCAAAATTCTATTTTATTTTGACAAAATATCATGTTTTTAGAGCCCGTAAAACATGTAACTGCAGCATCTCAGGTAACCGGGGTTTTGATGCATTTTCCCTAAGTCCCCAGAAACTGTAAATTAGAACATTAGTTTGAATGGTGGCATCAACGTGACGCAGTGCCATGTTGGGAAGGAGAATAAATCATATGTAGCAACCATCTGTCTGTCTTTTCTTTCCTTGTGTGGGCACATGGAGCCATGCTGCTCTGAGAGTGACTTACCCTGTCCCAACCATGCCTCAGGCAGGAGGTGCAGTGGGCACACGTTCCCAGGCTCAGGAATGAAGTCAGGGCATCTGCATTGTTGCATCATTTGTACACTCCAGCTGGCTTCAACTAAACACCCTCCCAAGCCCAAACCCAGAGAAATACAATGACAGGACTGAGACAGACTCCCTGCTGGGGTCTACCAGAGAATAAACCTGGCTCAAATTTGAGCACATCTCAAAAGCTGGATGCACACCATAAGTGACTCATCTATAAAACAGAATTAAAAAGAGAAAAAAAAAGTGACTCATCTGCTCTATCATGTCATAGTATCCAGTGAGATGAAGCAAGCATGGGGGACTTTTGCTATTGAGAAACGCTTCTCATCAAGAAGCATTTAATGGGAGGTCCAAAGAACAAGCAGTAACTGCAGCTGAAGGGTTTAACAAGTAGAGAAAGTGGCACGCGGTCTTCTTGGAATTTATCACTAAGCTGGAGGCAAGGCAAACAGATTCCACCTTTGGAGCCCGCCTCCTACTGTACAGTCATCCCAACAGCATCTCATCCTGCTGTGTGCTCAGTCGTCCAGCGCTTGATGGGATAATCTTGACGGGATTATCCCATCAAGAATGCTGGAGTGGGTTGCCAGGCCCGCCTTCAAGGGATCTTCCTGAACCAGGGATTGAAGCCATGTCTCTTGTGTTTCTTGTATTAAGTGGATTCTTTACCTCTGTACCATCTGGGAAGCCCAACAGCCTCTCATCCTCTCCTCAAATACGACACGATGCTCCTTTCTTCTCACTTGTGGAAACGCTCTTCCAACCACCTGAAACACCAACCTTGCTCCTGTCTTCAAGGCTTTCTCCTCAGTCTCTACCCAATGCCTCCCTCTCTCACCGTACTAACTGCACCTGTTACATATTACACATTTATCACTTCCTTCTTCTATCGGACCACAGACCTGTCATTGCTTTGTTTCCATGTTACCCTTCCTCAAGTAGAAGTGAACTCCTAAGGGAAGTTTCTTATTCATCTAGGCCCTTTAACTCCTGCAGAGTGCTGGCACACAGGTGCTCAGGAATGTGTGTGGCAGGAATGAGAGAATGAGGGACTGTTTCTGACCAAGCAACCTCCTTTTCAGATAGTGACTTCCTCTCTTTGCTTTTGTCCCAAGCAGTCAAGACTGTGCCTTCCAGGGATATAAGCTGACCTTTCCAGCTTCCCAGAAGCACCCAAGGCCCCTCCCCAAGACCCCAGTCTACCCAACTCAGACTGAAATCAAACAAGATGTTTCTGCCCTGTTGTACCACCTCTGATGCCAAGATCCCATGAACAGGGATATACAGGCCTCCTGCACACTGACACCAAGGTCATTCCTCTGCCTTGATGGTCATCAGTTGTGGCTTTGCCAGGCAAGAAGACTTTGAAGGTGTGATTAAATTAGGGATCAGAAATGCAGAGGGTACCTTGGATTACCCAAGGTGGGCCCAATTTTAACATGATTAGGGTCCTACTAAGAGGGAGGCAGGACAGTCACACAGGGAATGATGTAAGGACCAAAGCAGCGATCAAGAGGCAAGAAGATACTCTGCTGCTGGCACTGAAGATGGAAGGAGGGGCCGTGGCCCAGCAGTGCAAGTGGGACCCGCAAGGAAACAAGAGTCTTGCCTAGAGCCTTGAGAAGGCGTGCAGGCTTGCTGACACCTTGACTTCAGACTTCTGACCTCCTGAATTATAAGGAAATAAAATTGTGTTGTTTTAAGCCAATAATGCATGGTAGTTTGTTACAGCAGTCGCAGGAAACTCATACACTCACTTCTTTGGGGCAAGCTCTCTGTGACCTTCAAACTGGGGCAGGAAAGGCTCAGGGATTGAGCCAGTAAAGAGGATATGGAAGAGTGTGTTGGGCACAGGGACCAGCATTGCAAAGGTTCAGAAACCACCACTTAAAGAAGGTGATGAACACACTGTCCATGTGACCTTATGTGATGTGAGCTGGTGTGCAGGCGGCCCAAGGTGAGGATGCAGAGAGTGCAAGGATCACGCAGGCCTCCAAGGGGCCTGGGGGGATGTCTAGATTTCATCTTATAGGCAATGAGGAACCTCTGAAGGATTTTAAGAGCTCTCAAGAACCCCCAGGATGGTGTGTCAGGAAACAAGCCCCAGGATGGCTGCTACCCCCAGGGCCCTCTGCCTGGCAAAGGTTAGGCAGTCCCCAGCTTCCCAGAGGATGACTTTTCTCACTGCCTACATTTCACCTTAATCACCAGGTAATGTGATGTTGGCCAGTGACCCCGCACGCACTAAATTCTAGCAAATGCAACCCTCACCCCATTTGTCACAGGCCGTTGCAGAGACACAGAAAAGAAAGGCGAGCCGGGAAGGTTAAGTGTTGTCACTGCAGATGTAATGTACTAATGCTCATTGCTAGGAAGGCAGTCAATTTACCTTTCCCCACGGAGAGTAACTCTAATGGGACCCGGCCCGGGGAAAGTGGTTGAAAACATCCCTGTTTATTTTAGACATAAAGCAGATGGCTTCTGGCAGAATGGAAATGGATTTCACAAACATCTTTTATTACACAGACCTCTTGACTGGACTCCTCTACTTAAAGAAAACAAGAGACACAGTTTAGATTCGTGGAGTTGACAAGCACAGTTTTCAGGACCCAGGGAGATCATCTCCATCTGCACGACTGCGTCAGCTTCTCCAGGGCAATCAACCTTCACGCAAACTCTGGGGCACTTTTTCTTTCAACTTTACCAGATTTGCTCACTGTTGCTATGGGCACGCAGTACTGCTAAGAACAAAAGCAGATCCAGCCTCCTCTGTCGTGTGAGGCACCTCCGCCAGCCACCCCTTGGAGGAAACAAACATGCCAATTAAGCACTCGTCCTAATTATGAGGATCGCAGGAAAGCAGGCAGCCTGGCTCTTCAGTTTTGAGAACTTTCAAAAGATCTGGAGGAGGCCAAGGAATGGAACGAGGTCTCTTGCAACCCCACACTCAGGAGCTGGGACTGATTTCACTGCCATAGGAGGGAGGAACTGAGTAGCAGCTACAGGGTTTGTTGAGTGACAGGCTGGGCACTGTGCGGAAACCTTGCACACATTGGTGCTGATTCTTCCAATGTGCCTGGAAGGAAAGGGCTGGTGCCTGAGTTCCAGTGAAGAGTCTAATCAACTTCTCTGAGGCTCAATCACATGGAAAATGGAGATAATTACACATACCTCTTAGGGCTGTCTTGAGGGTTATCGGAGTTGACCCACTTAGCATAGTACCTGGCCCATAGTGGGTTCTCCAGGAGTATTAGCTCTTTTCTCTTCCCTTTCATTATACTTAAAACAGAATTCATCAACCTCACATCCACTTCCACATACTTGTTCACCTTGCTTGAAAAAGAGCCTACCATTTCATAGTCGCCCACGATCAAAACCTGGCAGGCTTTAGGAACACGTCAGCATTCCCAACCTGGGAGGTAACTCGCTCAGATCAGCTTGAGTTGCTGCCACAGAAGAGGGCTCCCCCAAAAGGCCACTCTCACATACCACTGCTGTGGTTTCTTTTAGGGTTTTTTTTTAGTTGCTAAGTTGTGTCTGACTCTTTTTGTGACCCCATGGACTGCAGCCTGCCAGGCTCCTCTCTCCATGGGATTTTCCAAGCAAGGGTAGGTTGCCATTTCCTTCTCCAGGGGAATCTTCTTGACCCAGGGATAGAAACCATGTCTCCTGCATTGGCAAGTGGATTCTTTACCTCTGAGCCACCTGGGAAGCCTAGTTTCTAGGCTAGTTCTAGCCATAACAATCAACTTGAAGCATCACTTATCTTAGAATTGAGTTGAGTTGATATTGAGAAGCAGAGGAATGAATAGTTTAATGTCACTCAGGTAGAAACAGCATCTTCTGAAGTTGAAGAAACCTGCCCCAAATCACAGTCAACTGGCCAACTTCAAACAAAGAAGGTATCAGAGAAGGTAACAGTGAGAAGCGGTGCCTGGGGTCTGCTATGAGGAGCATGAAGTAGCGGACTGTGCTAGTGCCTTGGAGGTACAGGGCTAAATGAAATCTGGCCCTGTCCTTCTAATCCTGCAGGAAGAACAGGCAGCTACTGAGGACATCAGGTAGGACAGAGTCTGCAGTGAGCTCCCAGCATCCCCTCTCCCAGTCTTTGGTTGGGCTTGCTGCTGCATTCCCCAGTGTCCTGTGCAGCAGGGTGAGGCCACATGACTAAGGCCTGGCCAGTGATCTATGAACAGAAGTGCTGAGTAGGACTTCCAGTAACTCTATTTAAAAGGGAAAGGTATGCCTTTCTCCTCTTCTCCCTTTTTGCTGTCTAGAACATGATTACTGGAGTATGGCAGCTAGCTTGAACCTTGAGGATGAGGATCAACTGCAGACTTGGCAGAGGATAAGCCAAGAGAAGGGCTTTCCTGGTAGCTCAGCTGGTAAAGAATCTGTCTGCAATGCAAGAAACTCTGGTTTGATTTCTAGGTCAGGAAGTTCCCCTGGAGAAGGGATAGGTTACCCACTCCTGTATTCCTGGGCTTTCCTGGTGGCTCAGATGATAAAGAATCCGCCTGTAATGTGGGAGACCTGGGTTCGATTCCTGGGTCAGGAAGATCCCCTGGAGGAGAGCATGGCAACCCACCCCAGTATTCTTGCCTGGAGACTCCCCATGGACAGAGGAACCTGGTGAGCTACAATCCATGGGGTTCCAAACAGCAAGCCAAGAGAAAGTCAGGGCCCTGAGGACCTAGATTGCTGACCTCCAGGTGTTTTTTTTTTTTTTTTAAACTGAGGAGAGAAATAATCTCCTAAATCACTATTATTTTCTATTTTCTATTATATGCAACTAAACCTAAATCAGTTTAGACTGAGGGAATGGCTACCCACTCCAGTATTCTGGCCTGGGAAGTCCCATGACAGAGGAGCCTAGTGGGCTACAGTCCATGGGGTCACAAATAGTCAGACATGACTGAGCAACTAACACACACACAAGGAATGTTTATTGAATTTGGATATAAAGCAACTAAAAGTGCATAAACTTTTAAGTTTCTATTGTCCCTGTTAAACCTATTTTATATACAGAAACTCAAATGGATATTGTTGGAAAGGGAAAATACACCTAACAAAAAATTCTACCATCACTTAATTTTTTATATGAATTTTTCATAGGAGGAAAAACCCTTACTCAGGACTCTAGAAGGCTGAAATGTGCAGTAGTGAATCTGCTTTTCTGTGGATCACAAAAGCCAGACTCTGTCCTATCTCCTCCCCCCAAAACAGATTCATTATGGTGCGCTGTCGCACTCTGCTTCGAGTGGGCATTTGCCATATGGCTTGGCAGTTTAACTGTTTTCTGATACTTGACAAAAATGAAGCACAATCATTTTGCAAGGAGTTTGCGTTCCTAGATGGGTCTTTTCCAAATAACAGCTGTGCCTCAAAATTGAGTTACTCAATTTGCAATTTGTGGACACAATACTCAAACATTTACAAGTGAGCAAAACCTCAAATCACTTGGGCTATTTCCAGACTTCAGAGTTTATGAAGTTTTTAGCAACGTTATGAGTATGCAGCTGTCGACAAGCTCAAGCCAATGTCTCTGAACCATCAGACCCAGCAGGCAGCAATGATGTCCTACTTACTTAGCAGGCATGTGGAGCCGACCACAAATCGTCAGGGGAGAAAAAACATGAGGGAGAGAGAGAAGTCTCATGCCAAAGTCCACAGACTAACTCCCCAGTCCTTACTCTCTGCTTCCTCTCCCAACTGTAGAGATGACACCCAAATCTACTGCACTACTCATGACCCTGCTATGGGCCCCTATAGGTCCATGGATGGCCATCTGGCACTGGCTTGATAACAAGCCAGACAGACATGGATTCAAAGCCAATAAGTACTTCCAAACTGAGTGACCTTGAGCGTATCAGTCAGGAAAGGCCAGGTGAGGTACATTAACAAACAACCCCCAAATCTCAGTAGCTTAAAACAATGAAGGTTTATTTCATGTTCCTTTAAACGCCCAGTCCTTGCTTACTGAGGGCTCTGCTCTGTGTCATCTTTGTCCTCAATCCAGGACCCAAGTCAGTGGAGGAGTCACTATCTGGAATAGTCGTTCACTGTAGCAGAGAAAAAGAAGGCTCTGGAAGGTCAAATGGGCACATGTCACTTACAGCAAACCCACCTGACTTCAACAAGCTAGAAAATATAATCTGACTCTGTGTCCTGAAGTTAGACAGCCAGAAATATTTGGTGAATAGCCCTGCGGTTATGAGTTAATCAACTATCTGAGCCTTAGTGACCCATATGGAAAATGAAGATAATTACACATACCTCCTCAGATTGTCATGGAGATTATTGGACCTGACCAGGTAGGGTACTCAGGACAGTGCTGGCCCATAAGAGGTTCTCCAGAACTTCTAACCATTCTGTGTGTCCAAAACAGAATTCACCACCTCCCACACCTGCGTCTGGACTGCCTGTACCCCTTATCTGTGTTTTCAGTCACCAGTTATCAAGACCTGCCAGTTAGCCATGACACTTCATCATCCTTCCTCATGTCCCTCCAATACAATGAGCCTCCAAGTGCATCCAATATTCTTTGCATGAGGTCACCTTTCATCACAACTGAGACCTGCCCTACTAGAGGATTTCGTCACTTTCTTGTACCAATTAGGGCAAGTGCAAATAAGAGAAATGAGCTCTGGCTATCTCAGTTCCCTTCCCCACCAAAGACAAAGCACTGAAGGAGCACAGAATGATCAGAAGGCCACCAGGCCACTGCACAGAATAAAGGAAGAGCTGAACGTGAGATTTCAGGATGGACTGGGGACAGGACAGTGTCACAGGCCCAGCCTGGATGGGGTCCCACAGTATATACATGGTGACTGGGGCTCACACCAGTGTACAATGCTGTTCCTGGAGAGGGGCAGTGAATGTGGACTGGACAGTCACCCTCATCCCCAGTGAGGGCTTTCACATGTGATAAGGTGAGAGAAACTCTTGAATCACCTCTCCACCAATATGGCCCCAATCCACTCTTTTATCAATATTCTGAGCAGATGAACTAATTCTAAAGTTTGGGTTCAATCACTCAGACCAATGTGATAAACCATTGAGTGTTTACTATGCACCAAGCACTTTACAAAATCTGGGCCTTTATGCTAAGCCAGTGATAAAGTCTTCAGTAATTTTGTTCTCCACTGGCATTTATGAGCTAGGTCAGGTCATTCATCTGGCGTCAGAAGGAGACTTGGAGACTCTGGCCTCATTCTACCTCTCCTAATTGTCTCCTGACTGTTCTCTGTTCCCTCTGTGTGCTCCACCTCCTCACCAAGCTGGAACCACCTGCCACATTCTGATGAGTCTTCTGAGTCTTTATGCATTTAGGGGGGGAGGGTCTCTGTTTAAGCCACTTCCTAGAGCTAGAATCTCTTCTAGGCCAACCCTCCCACAGAGCTCCCCTTGGTGGCCCACCTGGAGGTCAAGTGTTCCTTTCTCTGACTTCTTCAAGGTGACACTTTCTTGCAGAACAGACTGTAAAGCCCTGAGGGCAAGGATCGCAGTGCTTCTCATGAAGAGTTGAAGGCTGATAAGGAATATTCACTTTATTCATTGGGGGACAAGGTAAAAGTGAAAAGAAGATAAAAATGAGAGCCAGGGAGCACTAGTCCAGGCTGAAGCAGGAAGAGGCAACTGAGGAAACATCCTCCAAACCAGAAGAGCAGAGCCCCAGGTTTGTCCACCCTCTAAACTTCCTTTCCCCCTTGCTTCCAACAACCAACGCTTCCTGGTCTCCAATTTGCTTTATTTTAACCCATTTAAACTTCTGTCTTGCAATCTGGGGTGGCAGTTCCCTTCTGGACTGGAATTTTGCTCTCATCCCATGAACTGTGTCTGCTGCCTTGTCCAGGCCCCACTCAGGATCCTGATTCCTCCTTCAGACACATCATTTGTCTCTTCTATTCCCTCTCTTGTCTCTGCCCAGGCCTTGTCCAGGGTGCATGCCCAAGGCCCTGCTCCAGCCAAACAGGGGGCAGTGAGACATAGTTAGTGTTGGGAAAGCCATTCCATACCCTCTATAGCCCTGGGTGGGGGCGGGGTGCTTTCCTATATGGCAGCAAAATGCAGAACTGTTCATAATGACAGAGAGGATGGCACCAGGGCCCTTCTAGAGACCAAACCTCAAAACTGGCAGCCATCTGGGCTCTTCTCCCTCCCTGGCCTTGACAGCCTGTCAGATCCACCTCTGTAATGTCTTTATTATCCAGTTCTCTCTCAAATTCCACAGTCGTTGTCTTGGACCGGGGCTCATTATTTCTCAATTGGACCTGAGTGCACTCTTAACCTGTTTCCTGTCTCCAATCTCACCTCTGATACATCCTCAGCTTAGCTGCCCAAGGGATCTTTTAACATGCACATCTGTTCCCTGCTAAATCCTTTGCCACCCAATCAGATTCTGAGTAATGGTGAAATTCCTGAGCATGGCATCCACAAACCCTTATAATCTGGTCATGACCTGTTTCACCAGGCTCATCACTTACCTTCCAACCCCCTCTCTGTGCTCCATCCAACTGCTTTCTATTCTATACCAAGTCCCTTTGGACTGAATTTTAGGACCAGTCTTAAAATCAAATGAAAAATTCTAGCAAAGAAGGCAACTTGTTTACCTTGCTTGTTCATTCATTCACTTGAAAAGAAAACAAGTTGCCACTGTTGTCAAGTTTCTCCAGGCATGGGGCAGGGGAGTGGAGGGGATGTGATAGGGAGCTCCTGAAATACCTGGAAAGCTGAGGAGCTGGCTGGGACCTACATGAAAGCAGGCCAGGCCAGTGGAGACTGAGGGAGATGCTGGCAAGTCTTTCTTCTGAAACATAGGTGTTCACTTGAGAATTTCACTGGGCACAATATAACCAAGTTCAGAGCAATCCTTTCCCATCTCATGTAATATAATTTCCTCCAGAAATTATAAGCCGAGCAGCCCATCTTCCCTTCTTTATTGAGTTATAAGCAGAGTGTGATGGTCACGAGCAGATAACTGCAAATCTGTGCAGTGATCTATGAAGTCAAATCAGACTTGAGCCAGGTTTTGGACTGTGATTAATTAAAATTTTTAACCGAGTTCATTCAACATATATTTAATGCTATGGACAATCACTTTTGTGCTGGTCAGAGATGAGGGCCAAATGGCAGGCAGTTCATAGGAATTACTGCAGCCTCTATGAATCTTTAACAGACAAACCTTGTCTTGTTTCTTGCCTGTTACTGCTTCAGAATCTACTAGCAGGAGAGGTAGCACAGGCCCTGCCCACGTCTCCATAGAAGCTGATGCGCAGGTCAACATTTCTCATGCATACAGGACATGTATACTCAAACAATGAAGCCCAAGGAGCACTTCTGGCCTTGAATTGAGGTCACCCGTGCTTGCAATTGGGGGACCTCTGGAATGGAAAATGCTTGTCTATTTGTTCCAAGCTCTATGCCTCTGAACAAGCCCTCCAGTTCTCTGTAAAATACAATACCCATCCATGTGGGTGTCATGAAGATGAATGAAAGAGACACATCAGGGCCTCACCTCTTACACAACTCTAAGAGGAGGAGGAAGCCTTCCATTAAAAAGTTAGGAAACAGGATTCACCTGTGCCAGCCCTGATGCAAGACACCACTGGTCCAGGGCAGATTCAATCTGTTCCTGCCAGAGCAAGCCAAATGAGGCCACTATTTATCTCTGGGCATGAGCCCTACATGCAGAGAATCAGGGATTTAGTGAAGTCGGTGTTTCCGGCAACTTAGGCCTGGGTTGGGAGAATCAGGGGCCCAATATATCTACCAGCACGTCATACACAACACTCCAGATGACCCGCACCAGGCTCCCTCCCACGAAGTCAGGACTTGGTGCCTTTTTTTTTTTTTACTATGCAAAGATATTAATTTGCTTCTATGATTTCTGAAGAACAAAATTATTTACATGGCACCCTCTGGCTTTTGGCATTTTTTACAGGACACTGTGTTACATGGTAATCTATGAGGGTACAAAGCAAGAGCACAGAGTTCCTGGGAGTTGGAGCAGAGATGCTACCCAGAGGCCCAGGCAAGGAGAGTCCTGGCTGCAGGGGAAACAGGAATATCCCCGGGCCTCAAGCTCAATGGATAGAGTTAGAACCCACCCAGGTCAGAGGAATGACAGAGCACCACATGCCCAAAGGATAGGGTAAAGCCAGACACAGAAATCTGGAGGTATCCTCCAAAATTAAGACAGAAGCTTCCTCCCACAGGCCTGCGGCTCAGGTGAATTTTGCCTGCGAAGGTCTCACTAGATCAACAAACTAGTAAGTGTGAAAGAAAATATAGCCAAAATGAATGATTTAAGCTCGCTGTCTTCCACGAGCAGATGTTCCAGAGGGAGTATCATGTAGCAGAAGTTATGCTGGTCCTTCCTCTATCAGTGATCACCCGTTCTCTTTGTCAACAAATCTGGTTTTGCTCAGGGACGAGGCACACTGACCCATTCAGAAACCATGGCACCACATCTGCCATGGCAGTCTGTCCCCTTTGTTGTGATTGGTTGGGTGTGGGCATGTGACCCAGTCCTGGCCAATGAGATGTAAGAGGAGGGGCCTCTGGGAAAGATGTTCCGACTGGAGGAAAGAGCAGCAACATGAAGGCGCTTTCTTTGCCTCTTCCCGCTCTAGACTCTGGTGTAGGAGGCGCCACTTGGGGCTGCCACAGCCCTCCTGTCACCATGTAGGAAAGGCCTAGAGAGCTGCAGCGATAAAGGGCTACCCAGAGTCATGGTCTCATCAAATCACTGATTTAACCTAGTACTACCTCTCTCTGGACTTTATTACTGAGCTGCTAAAATACCTTAACTGCCACAGCTATTGGTCAGGTAGTAAGTTACCTGTGGCCTGAAGCATCCAAGCGGATATACTTCAGGAGGCCTTGGTTCTTGCTTCACCCTTATGGTGTGTGCACACTTGGTCTGCTGGCCAAGTGTGACTCCAGTGTGAAAAGACCATGACCTTCTGCATGACATGGTCCCTAAAGTCACAGCAGCCACTTCATCTGGGCTGCAAGCCAGAGACAGACACTGCACCCGTCCTTGAGGGAATCCCACTGTGTGGGTCCCAGGGAGGGGTGGTATGTTGGACCCCATGTGGCTAATGTACTGGGAATTTTCCAGGGACTATTTTGAACACGATTTTTGGTTGACCCTGGGCCCTCAGAATCTAATCTCAGGGGAAGTTGCCTCCTGAGCCTCTTAACAGACCCCTCTCAACTGCATTCACTGTCCCCATGTCCCCAGGGGGACCTGAGGTCAGCTCTGTATCTGGTGGGACTGTCTTCACACCCTCAATGGCTCCCCTGGAGGACTTCCTCCTCCCCCCAGCTCTCCACGTGGGGACAGCTATGTCTTTTCTGGTTCAGTGCCTGGCGGCCTGATTGTCTGTGCTTCTGGCCCAGCACAGCCTGGTGACTTGTGGAAGCCTCTGCCTAGAATGCTTTTTTTACCTACTGAATTCATTTGTACCTATTTAACTTTGCTCCCCTGGGCAACATAAAAAGTCTCCTTAACAACAACAGAAACAAATAACCCAATTAAAAGAGGGCTTGAATATACATTTCTGCAAAGAAGACATACAACTGGCCAACAAGCACATAAAAAGATTCAACATCACGAATCACCAGGGAAATGCAAATCAGAACTACAATAAGCTTCTACCTTATACCTATCTGCATGGCTACTACCAAAAATACAAAAAGCAACAAGTGTTGATGAAGATGTGAAGAAACTGGAATCCTTGTGCATGACTACTGGGAATGTACAATGGTGCAAGTAATGAGGAAAACAGTACAGAGGTTCCTCAAAAATTAAAAATATACTTTCCATATGATTCATCAGATCTACTTCTAGGTATATACCCCAAAGTACTGAAGGCAGAGTCTCAAAGAGATATTTGCAGAGCCAGTCACAATAGCTAAAATGTGGAAGCAACCCAAGTGTTCACGATGGATGAACAGATAAGCAAAATGTGATATTTACATACAACAGACTATTATTTGGCCTTCAAAAAAGAAAATTCTAGTATATGCTTCAACATAAGATGAAACCTGAGGACACTGCTAAGTGAAATGAGCATCAGAAAAAGACAAATACCCTATGGTTTCAGTTACATGAGGTGCCTAGAGTAGTTAAACTCATAAAGACAGAGAATAGAATGGTTGCCAGACACTAGATGGGGAGTTTGGAGAGGAGTACAGCTTCAGTTTTGTAAGATGTGAATTTTGGAGATGATTGTATAACACTGTGAGTGTACTTAACACTATTCAACTATACACTTAAAATGGTTAAGATGATAAATTTTATGTTATGTGTATTTTACCACAATTAAAATTTTAAAATCAAAGATCTCCTTTGGTGAGCCTTCTCTGATGCCAAGCTCTGATTGCACTGGCTTGCTCATTAACCTCTGCTTTGCTTCTTTGTTTTCTGTTCTCTCCAGATTGTTTTGAGACCTACCCAGCTGCATAAACCAAGAGAATTGCAGAGAAACGAGCCAGAGCCCTGACTGAACTGCTCCTAAAATCAATCCTAACTAGGACATCTCAATTACATGAGCCAGTAAGTTTTTTAACATTAAGCAGCTTTGAGCTGGTGTCCTGTGACTTGCAACCAAAACACCTAATTGCTAATACACTTGATCTGAAGTAATCAGAACACTAAGGGTAAAGAGAAGATGCTAAGGATTTTTAGAGAATAAGAAGGTTCACAGACAAAGGAATGAAAATAAGACTGGCATCTGACCTCTCCTTTGCAATGTTAGATGCCAAAGATAATGAGCAATGGCTGCATACTTCTAAAAGAAGATGACTTTGAATCTAGAATTCTCTATCTGGCTAGACTATCATTTAAGTATAAAGACGGAGTAAACACATTTTTAGACATGAATGGAATCAAAGTTTACCTCTGAGGCACACTTTCTTAAGAAGTTCACTGGAGTGTGTTTCAGCAAAACTAAGAAGAAAAACTAATAACGTAGAAGGCAAGGGATACAACCTAGGAGGCTGGTGAAACTGGGATGAGAGCGGTGCAGGTGGCAGAGCACGTCCCAGGCAGAAGAGGAAAAGGTGTGTGCTGAGAGCCTGGGTGAACTGAGATTAGAGTGAAAGCATTTCTTTCTCAACTGTAACTAGAAGAAAAAAAATCCAAGTAAAACAGAAAGCTATATAATAATGTAAATTAAAATGTGACACAATTTTAAGCCCTGAAGGAACATAAGAAAAGAAAATTCATTTGACGCTGATGTTAAGAACGTCCCTTTGAGTGGTCCAAGGGTACTTGACCCTGGAGTGAACATTCACACAGTCAAAATGACTTAAATGCTATTTAATGGTATACAACTTTTGGAGTCAGTCTATTACAAATCCATAATAGAAAGATAATGCTAACACCCTGGACAATGTGAGAATACAGCTACCAGAAGGGAAATGGTTAAGGAAAGAATAATGGGACAAAGAGGAGAAGCTCCAGTATTTTCTTCTTACCCCATAGAAAGTCTTGATACTGACTACAGTTTATGAATAAGAAATAGAGATTTGATTGTAATAGACATGGGGAATGAAGTGCTTTAAACAAGATAGAACATAAACTTCTCCTCCAAAAAAGGAAGCTAGAAGGTAGGCAGTTCAGGGGTAGTATAGCGGGTCTGCTATCATAAGTATCTCTGGATCCCTCTAGATTTCTTTGTCATTCTTAGAATATAGACTAGTTCATCTTGTCTCATGGCCACAAGATGGCTGCTAAGGCTCTGGCCATCACATCTGTGTTTCAAGTAAGAAGAAGAAAGTGGGGAGAAGGGCAAAATAGGCCAACCTGCTGAGTCAGCACCTTTATAAAGAACTTTCCTGAAGCCCCATCCACAACTGCTTACATCTCACTGGCTAGAACACAGTGACATGACTGTCCATTTCACAAGGAAAACAGAGAAGTGTAGTTTGTTTAGATGGCACATTTCTACTTTCAACAAAACTGGATTTGTTTGGAAAAAAGAAGTGGGAATGGATATTAAGAAAGCATCATTTGTGACTCAAGAAATAAAGTATACTATTTAAAGTAAAAAGGTAACCAGTAGAATAATAAAAAATAATAAAAACATCGAAAGTGAGAGGAAGGAAGAAGAGAAGGGTACAAAATATAAATCCGTTAAACCTATCTTTCTTAACAGGACTCAATGGCTATCTTCAAATACAATTGGAATACAATTAAGAGTTGTATGTTTAACTCCCCAAATAATTTAAAGAGGCTACCTTTGGGAGGCAGGCAAATGGGGTAGGGATGAAGCTATAACTTTATATTAAAAGGCCCTTCTGAATTAGTCACATTATTTTGATTACAAAAGTATCAGTGTTTAGTCTATTATGTTGGGAAGCAAAGCATTGCTATATTTCTTTTACCTTTGATAACCTGGTTCAGTGGTTAGCATCTCAGTATGTTTTTTGATTGCCTTCACTGTCTTAGAAAGTGACAAAAACCAGCCCTATTCAGGGCTTTCTTTATTTCATTTCTTTGAACTGATTAGTTATTTTTCAACTCTAGCCATTCATATTCCAGATTCTGTATAACAAAAATTGGTAGACACACCACCTCTTGTGTTTCTGGTGAGGAGGGTCTGCCTGGGCCCCACCCCGTCTGAAAGGCTGCTGCCAGTATCCTCTCATGCTCACTGCCCTGGGTCACTTCCGCCTGCCGGCAGACCTCTGTGCAGGGAAGTGTGTTCTCCACCTGCCTGGTCTGCACTCTGAAATCACTGTTCTAATGTCTCTATAACACATTAACAGGTGGTAGCCAAAGGGAGTTCTGCTGAAATAGGCAGTAGTTTGGGGCATTTTGGACTAAATCCTGGAACACACATGGATAATGCTGAGCAATGCAGTTTAATTCATGAGCATGCAGGTCTGCTGTGAAATTGGGAAATGGAAGTACGAGACATTAGCATTCACGTGGCAAGGGCAGGGCCAGGTCCGAAGCTATAATAGGCCTTTCACACTGGTGAGTTTGAAGGAGCTGACGCTCTGTCAGTTAATGTGTGCCCACGAACCTCATCCTGGTATTTCAGCATCAACCACCTGAGACGCACGTGCTGGCTGCTCCTGGCCTTACGCCCTTAATACTGCTCAGTGCCCCCCTCCCCCCGCCCCCCCCACACTGTTTTCACAACAGTAAAATACTTGTATGTACATTCTCTGTGCAGGTTTAAAAGATGAATTTCATGGTTTGATCTGTAGGAGGGAAGGAAGAACAGACAGCTTCTCCACTCCTTCTAGTGAAGGCATGCAAACTATAATATGATTGCTGCCGCTGTTCAGTCACTGAGTCGTGTCTGACTCTGCGATCCCATGAACTGTGGCCCACCAGGCTCCTTTGTCCATGGGATTTCCCAGACAAGAATACTGGAGTGGGTTGCCATTTCCTTCTCCAGGGTATCTTTCCAACCCAAGGATTGAACCCAGGTCTCCTGCTTGGCAGGCAGATTCTTTACCACTGAGCCACTTGGGAAGCCTAAATGTTTCCAACTTAAAATAGGAAGACAGACACGTTTGTGATTTAACTCATCGCAGTTATACATGCAGTTCATGCCGTGTAGTCTCCAGTTTAAAGACGTTGTCAGCCAGAGATTTTCTGTCTGACCTTGACTTTCTAACCTACTTTTCAATGCACAGAGTGAAATAACATCTCTTTCTGTCTTATTATGAATGAAAATGCATTCTTCAAAAGTTCAAAGGAAAGATCAAGTGTGCCCCAGCAGGAAGCTAAAGTATACACTAGAAAAGAAGATTTCTTTATGGGATTTGGAGAATCCCATAGTAGAGGCTGAAAGATGTCCCCAAGCGTATCAGGTCCTAATTCCTGGAACCTGTCAATGTGACCTCATTTGGAAAAAAAGTCTTTGCAGATGTGCTTAAGTTAAGGAGCTTGAGATGAGGAGGTTATCCTGGATTATGCAGAAGGCCCTAAATGCAGTCACATTTAAGGAGGAGAGAAAGAGAGATTTGACACACGCAGAGAAGAAAGTCCACATGAGAATGACACAGAGAGAAATTTGGAGATGACAGTCTTGAAGACTGCAGTGATGTGGCCACAAGCCAAGGAATACCGGCAGCTACCAGAAGCTGGAAGAGGCAAGAGGCAGATGTCCTGCCCCTCACACACATTCCCAGAACCTCCAGAGGGCAAGTGGGCCTACTGACACCTTGATTTTGGCTCAGTGATACTAACTTGAGACTTGTGTGCTGCAGAACTCTGAGAAAATAAAGTTCTGTTGTTTAAAACCATCAAGTTTGTGATCTTTTGTTACACCAGCCCTAGGAAACTAATATGCTTCTAGAGGTGCTGCAGGGGAAGGTTTTGGTTTGTACAAAACCATCTCAAACACTCTGGTTCCTTTGGTGGCCTTTGGTGGTGGCAGACTTCAACTTCCTGCCTCCAAGCAAGTGGCAAGTGAGAAGGCTGAATGTACAATAGCCAGGTCCACGAAGCACAGGGTAAGAAAAGCAGGCAGCCACCCCCCACCCCCCACCCAGGTCCTCAGGAACAACTCTGGGCCACTCCCCTCCTGAAGCTCGGGGCTGAGTGCGTGAAGCTAACAGGTCTAGTTTTTTATTTAAAAATTTATTTATTTGGCTATGCCGGGTCTTAGTTGCAGCAAGCAGCATGCAAACTCTTAGTTGTGCCATGTGGTATCTAGTTCCCAAACCAGGGATGGAACCTGGGCCTCCTGCCTTAGGAACACAGAGTCTTAGCCCCTGGACCACCAGGGAAGTCCTAATGTCTAGTTCTTAAAGCAAACATCTGAATATGTAAGTGTGAAGGGAGTATCTGCATGTTCAGTTGCTCAGTCGTGTCCAACTCTTTGTGACCCTATGAACTGTAGCCTGCTAGGCTCCTCTGCTCATGGGATTCCCCAGGCAAGAACACTAGAATGGATTGCCATTTCCTCCTCCAGGGGATCTTCCCAACCAAGGGGTTGAACAATGTGTCTCCTGCATTGGCAGGGGGAATCTTTACCACTGAGCCACCTGGGAAGCCCAAGTGTGAAGGAGGTACCAAGGATTTAAGAAACTTGTCATAAATTAACCTCATAGCTTAGATAGGGCTGGTGTGTGTGTGTGTGTGTGTGTGTGTGTAGCACATCTTCAAATGAATGCATTGTGTGCTCAGTCATGTCCCACTCTTTGAGACCCCATGGAACATAGCCTGCCTGGCTCCTCTGTCCATGGGATTTTTTCCAGGCAAGAATACTGGTTCGGGTTGCCATTTCCTATTCCAAAGGATCTTCTCAACCCAGGGATCAAACCTGCATGTCTTGAGTCTCCTGCATTTGCAGGCAGATTCTTTACCACTGAGCCACCTGGGAAACCCTAAATTCATTGTAGTTGTTAGTAAACATAGCCAGATGCCTGTGAGGGTATGTCACAACACTATTCTCTGAAGGTTTATTTGAAAGAGTGAAATATTAGAGACCAGAACATCTGCCAAAAGGGTATTTTGGCACACGGCTATTAAAAAGTAACATCTCTATGCCTATACTGAAAAGGGAGGTTATCAGTGAGTAAACGTTGAGGGGAAAAGAAGGAATTTTATAGACAGTATTATAGTACTATCTCATTTTGGTTGAATGAAGCCATCTATGTTGCAATACACGGGAATAATACATAATATATACACCTATATATGTGTGTATATCTCCCAGATGAGTGCTCATCAAATGTAAGTCATTATCTCTGGAAAGGGGAGGGTTTGTTTGGGGGACAGTAGGAGGAGGGACAGACTTGGACTTCTTATTTTACACGAATCCTCTTTCTCCTTAAGTGTGTACTCCTTTTGCAGGTTTAAGAAAGAAAAGATGAATATGCAATAAAGACATACCAAGTAGGTACTAGGTTCACTGTGGCCAGAGGGAGGATTGGGCAGCTGGCGATCTTTAGAGACTGACTGTGACTTCCTGAGGTTGCCTGTAAGCCAGCTAATGTAGCAGGGCTGGAGGCAAAAACACTGGTTTTTACACAAAGTTCCCTAGTGGTGGTGCCATGTTTTTATTTATAAAAGAAAAAATGGCATAGTCAGCAGACCAGAAGGCCTCCTCAGTGGCTCAGCAGTGAAGAAGGGAAACCTGGGTTCGATCCCTGGGTTGGTAAGATCCCCTGGAGGAGGGCATGGCAACCCATTCCAGTATTCTTGCCTGGAGAATTCCCACGGACAGAGGAGCCTGGTGGGCTATAGCCAATGGGGTCACAGAGAGTCAGACATGGCTGAAGCGACTGAGCACACACACATAGCAGATCAGAGTCCCAGGCAAGTGTGTCTATTGTCTCTTCCACAGGAGTAGGGCAAACCCTCTATTCACTGGCTCATCTGTTTTGCATCAAAGCCAAGGGGAACCTGTCTTTGGAGCACAGAGAAATTCTACATGCGGATGTTTTGAAAGGTTTTGCCCCCTGGAAGGGTGGTTTTCTTGCTGGTGAGCAGAACTGTTTGAGCACAGCCCTCCTCCTTTAGTGAGCTGCCCAGCAGGAGAGGAGCTTATGCCTTAGAAAAGGACTCTCAGCTTCCACCCTCAGAGTGAACCCCAAAGAGCACCCCAACAACACTCCATCACACAGGAAGACAGGGATCTTGGATTGAAAGAGTCCCCTAGTTACTTGCCCACTGCAAGCATTCTTTGGGATCAATGTACAATCAGGTTGATCGACTGTGCACCAAAAAGGCATGAATAAAGCTGGGGAAATATGCATTGACCTCCCCCCATTCAATTCAGGGGCACTAGAGATGTGATAGGAGTGTACCTCGGGACATCAAAGCAAAGATGAGATTTCTGGACAATAAGAAACCATGACGTGTAATTCCCTTTCAGATAAAAGCAGGGGCGGGGTCACTTCCATCTCTGAGCATGCCCTCTGAGCACAGGGCTGTGAAGGTAACAGGTCTCTGCCAATACCTCTGCAGTGATGGCTCTCAGTGAAATTACTGCTTTTTGTGGAGTGAAAGGAACCAGTACTCTCTCTCCCCTATATAATATGAAGTGTTTATTTTTCCAACTATGTTTCTCCAAGATCTGCTGCAAATCATCAAAAGTCATGACATTTTATGATTCCTTACTACAAATTTCAGAAAAAGACTTTCATCTCCTTTAAAGAAACTGTTGCAAAAACAAAAGATTGGGAGCTGGATTTGTCCTTAAGCAGAGGGACTGCTATACCTACAAGGCTTAGGCTTAATCCAAATATTGGACTTCCCTGGCGGTCCAGTGGTTAAGACTTTGTGCTTCCACTCCAGGGGGTGTGGGTTCGATCCCTGGTCCAGTAGCTAAGATCTTGCGGGCTGTATGATGCGCAAAGAAAAAAAAAAAAAAGAAACCAACAAATATTGAACCCTGTTGGTTTTGTGCTTCCATTCACAGAATCTGAACATCTGGATCAAACTCCTTGTTTTATAGTTGAGGAAACTGAGGACAAGAGAGGCAAAGCTGCTGATCCATGGCCACACAGTAAGGTAGTAACAGAGCTAGAATCAGAGCTTGGGCTGAGACTTCTAACACACTGTGCCACTGCCTTATAAGCCAAGCTCTTAGGTTATGGAGATTTTTAGATTTTATCCAAGGATTGCATCATGACATATAGTCCTCATCACTAGGCCTAATGAGACCGGCAGCCTGGAACAAAAGCAGGGAATGCAAAGACTCCTTTTGCACAGGTAATAAATTCAGAGAAATACGAGATTGGAAAGGGCCTGCAGGAATTCTCTACTACTTTTCCTTTCTTGGAAGCAGAAGTCTCAGACATCATTCCAGGAGAGATGGAGCTTATTTCTAAAACCCTTCAGGGAAGATATTGTAACTTCACTTACCAAAAGGAGTATCTGATTTCCTCTCAACAGTAGGATCCAAGAAATAACCAGAGAAAATCCACTCATGGTCTTTTACATAAAAAAACATAAAACTGTTCTCACCTGATACCTCAGAAGTAATTATTTAAAATCACCTCCTAATTTAATTAAATATGGACATTTCTACCATAAAAGGAAAACATTTTGGAAAATGAGCAGTACAGAGTCATTCTGTGTGTATGCACGCTCAGTTGCTCCATCATGTCTGACTCTTTGTTATCCCACAGACAGCCCTCCAGGCTCCTCTGTCCATGGGATTCTCCAGGCAAGAATACTGGAGTGAGTATTTCCTCCTCCAGAGGATCTTCCTGACCCAGGGATTGAACCTGCATCTCCTGCACTGGTAGGTGGGTTCTTTACCACTGAGCTACCTGGGACCTCCACAGAGTTGTCATGACACCTTAACTATGACTTCTATAAGAATCTGTAAGAATATTGGAGGCTCATTCAAGCCTGATTATATGAAGAACTTTGACAGAAAAGATAATACAGAGAGACCTGCAGAACATAAAACATTTGTAACATGAAAACTCTTGAGTCAGAAACCATGCAGCAGCTCTCACTGTATGAATTTTATCTCTAAGTTTTATAAAAGTCCTTTTTTTTTTTTTTCTTTCCTGCAAAGCTGTTTTTGTAGTGCACCTTAGCTGGAGAAAGTACATTTCTCAGTAATCCAAAGGGGGGGAATATTTGATTAAAAACTCTGCCGATGATTCCACATATATTCATGCCAAATGAGTCCAAAGCCAGAGGTGATTCTGAGAGAAGGAAGTCTGCCCAACATCCGTGATATTAAGAGAGTGGAAGCTAATAATGTGTGGCACTTTATCTAAGACGATATTGCTGACCCACCGCCAATGGCTTTGAACTGCTTTTTCATTAGATGATGAGATTTCGGGCTCCTGAGAATCCAGGGGTGTGGCTCAAAGGCAGCTGCTGGAGTTAAGGTGGACCAGGCGAAGGAAATGGCAACCCACTCCAATACTCTTGCCTGGAAAACTCCATGGATGGAGGAGCCTGGTAGGCTACAGTCCAAGGGAACGCAAAGAGTCGGACACGACTGAGCAACTTCACTCCACTTCAGGCCAATGGCACAGTGCAGGCTGCCTGTGTGGGAAGCTGGCAGGTCTGCTGCTGTTGTTTAGTCACTAAGTTGTGTCTGACTCTTTGTGGCCACATGGACAACAGCCCGTCAGGCTCCTCTGTCCATGGGACTTTCCAGGCAAGAATACTGGTGTGGGTTGCCATTCCCTTCTCTGGGGGATCCTCCTGAACCAGGGATTGAACCCCCGTCTCCTGCACTGCAGGTGGATTTTTTATTGCTGACCCACAGGGGAAGCCCCTGGCAGGTCTGAGGACAGAGCAAACACCAGAGTCTTGGCCTCAGAATCCTGGACAAGGGTGCAAAATGACCCTTCTTTATTTTCCCCCCACCCCCACTCAACCCCCTAATGATCTGTCAGAGCTTCTTTAAGCCATGACTCAGGGCTCCTGTTCCAGCCACTTCTCCTCTGTTGTGCCAAAGCAAGTATTTCTCTGAATGCCCTCTACTCCTCCCAGGTGTTCAGGAATCTCCCTTCTACTGATGGGATATCTGGGGCCCACTGCTTGATCTGTGTCCAGCTGTCATCTTCCACCCAGCTTTAGGCCTGAGAATTGAAAGGTCTAGGTCCTCACCTACAGCCCAAGCTGGAGGGGATGCTTGGAGGACAGATGCCTGGAGAAGACTTGCCCTCTGGGGTCTGCCCTGAGCCAGCAGGTGCCTGAGCCAGATGTGGGCTCCCAGAGGAGATTCAATAGCATCTTAGTCCAGAGGTGGTCCATTGCTGGTGGAAGAGCCCCATGAGCCATAACCCAACTTAGTGCAGGTACTCATAAAATGCAGAGGAGCCCAGAAACAAGGCTAAGTGGCTCTGCGTGAATGAGCCAAGGAAAGCTGGAGAGTTTGCATTGGAGCCAGATCATGTCATTACTGGGGGTTTCCTGGGTAGCTCAGCAGTAAAGAATTTGCTGGCAATGCAAGTTGAATCTCTGGGTTGGGAAAATCCCCTGGAAGAGGGCATAACAACCCACTCCAGCATTCTTGCCTGGAGAATCCCATGGACAGAGGAGCCTGGCAGCTACAGTCCATGAGGTTGCAAAGAGTTGGACACGACTGAAGTGACCATTACTATTGTCATTACTATTTGTGGGGCACCGTTGCTAATGGCTTACACACGTTATTTCAATTAGATGCTATTATTCCCTCTTTGCAGATGAGGAAACTGGGGCAAAGAGAAGTGAACTACTTTGTTCAAGGTCACATACGGTGGAGGAGGGAGCTCAGCCCTGACCCCACACGGTGGGCTCTCGGGCTGTCCCCCGAGACCTGGGTGTGAACAGATGACAGCAGTGTGGACCTGTGAGCACACACTCGGGGGACTTCACAGCCTGGATTCCCAGGACTCCAACAGCACAATGTTTAAGCGGAACTGCAAAATTCTCAAAACTAAATTGAAGTCACTTTAATTTTGAAAGCAAGAGCAAACAGATCCCCCACAGCCTCTTTCAGTAGGAGGGAGGATGGAGACCCAGTAAACCACCATCTCTTCTCTCCCCGGAGAGAAGCTGGCAATCACTGTCAGTGTTGGCTCTAATTCTGGAAGTCCAGAAGCAAAGACAAGAAGATCCTGAGCTTGAGGTCCTTCACCAAGGAGATGCACATTCACTCAAAAGATGATTAAAAATATTCAAAGTACAGAACAGGTTTCAAGATATGCATCCTACCCCTATTTTATGAAACAATGGAGTTAAAATGCTAAACAGACAGACACAGTGAGAAAAAAATGTGAGACATTTCAGTTTAAGGAAACTTTGCTTCATAAATATCATCTTATTGGTGGTATTCTGTCATTTCCTGTGTCTACTCCAGTTTATAAAAATACTTATGCTTGGATGAAAAGGTTCCTAAGAGGTCATTCTGCAAACAAAACCAGACTCAGAGTAGGTATTTTTTAAAAAAATTCTGAGGCAAAGAAACCTCACACCTCTCAATATGTCATGGAATGATGCAAAAGTGATATTGTTAAAAACCTGATAAAAAAGGGTTTTTTTCTTAAAAATATAAACAACAAAAAAACTCTTGTAATTAAAAAGTAATAGAAAACTATAAAATGCTGACCTCTCCCTCTGCTTCTCTGCTTCCACTTCCTCAGGTGAGTTTCTGGCCTCTGTCTGGAACACCCTCCCCACAACCGTTTACTACCTCCCCGAACTCAGCTGGTCATAACTCACTATTTCCTCATAAGAGCGGCTCCTCGTCCCACGTCAGTAGCCCTGGGGACGGCACTGAGGGGTGGAAACCTCATGCCTCACTGCCCACCCAGCAGCTGGGCATCTCTCCCGGGCTGGGCCTCCTTCCTCTGTGTCTGAAACCAACACACTTGTTCCTGGCATTCCTGGCCTTCAACCTAATATACAGACGGTGTTTAATCAATGATCACTGAATACATGATGCAGGCATCTGGCCAGGCACCTCTTGCTTCCTCCCTTTCTTGGGAGCTCTACTGTCCACCTGGAATGCAACCCCCGCCCCCCTCAGTTTACCTAAACCATATTCTCTGATTTTCCATAAACAAACAGCACCATCATCTAGGCAGCTGTGTGCAAGGGACTCAAGGCCCCCTTCCCCACCCCCCACCACCACCCTCCTCTCAAGTCATCCATCATGGATTCCTGTGCATTCTACATCCCAGGTCCCTCTCTTACCACCTTTCTTCTCCACCCCTCACCCCCCATAATGCCTGGCCCTGGCCTTCCTTGTGTTCATGGGGCCACCACATGGCTACCCTGCTCCCTGCTCCCCTGTCCAGCCTCTCCTGAATACACTGAGCTCATCCTCCCTTCTATCCTCAGGATGGAGCCCAAGCTTGTTGACAAGGCAGAGAGGTGGTCCGAAATATGGCCGTGTAAATTTTAGCTTCTAGCAGTCAGCCCTCAGCCCCACCCCAGCTGCTGAAGATGCCTTCTTACTCTCATTTCTAGCTGGGGAAGCAGAAACAAATGGTCAAAGCAGGGAATCATTCCCAGAGAGTCTAGGCAAAACTCTAGCCTTAAATTGGACCCATAAAAGTGAGCAGTCTGATGCAGCGCCAAGGCTCTGTTTTTGAGCAGGGTTTGGAGCTTCACAAACCCTATCCATCAGCATCAGTTCCCCATGCCAGCTTCTTCCAGGTGGAGAGGGTACTAGGGGGAGCTGAGGGCAAGGATCTGTCTTGATGTTTCTGATCTGCTCCCCGCCCCACCAGTTTTTTATAGTCAAGTTCTTTCACCAACACCTGGTGGGTGGGAAGGACAGCCACTCATCTTTTTGAGCCTTTTCAAAGTATTCAATTCAATCCTCAAAAAGCCCTACACTTTCCCCACCCTACCCTAATCCATCAGTTTATGCAACATTTAGCAATGTCATGTGACTTATTATAGGTACAGTGGGCACCAACACATTTGGGAACAAATGCAACTGACTGGTAAGTACTGCATGCCAGAGGTGTGGCAGGAGAAGGTGGGCAGGGGGCTCGGCCAGGCCTGGGCGGTCAGGGACAGTGTGTGTATATGCCTGGCCTGCCTGGCCCCCTGGATTACGCACTCCAGACTAGAAGAGCCTGGCTCAGCTTGCTGTCTTTAGGATCTCTGTGTCTGGCACAGGACTGGAAGGTAATCTGGGCTTAGGAAACACTGGCTGAATGGAGCAATGAGCCTCCCCACAGGCCAGTCCTACCCCAGCTCCTGAACCTTTCTAGCAAATCCAGGTGGCCGAAACACCCCTCTCCCCTCCCTACTTGGACTCACTCACTGCCAGAATCACAGAGGACAACACGTTCTAACTCAGACCTAGGGCGTGACCACATCTCAGAGCCAGATGCAGAGACCAGAGATCCTGGCTCGTGCCGCCATGTGTTTCATGGGTCAGAAGGATGGAGACAAGCTAAGGGATCCTGTCGGGACATGTAGTGTCTGACCTCACGTCAGATCCTGCTCCCTCCCAGACCGAATTCCTCTCTTCTCTCATCTGAGCTGGCACAGCCCCGGCCTGAGAACAGCTCTGGAGCATCCCCACTCTACGGGAGTGTCTTACAGGGGAGACCCTGGGCAGGAAACACACCTTCCTCTTCTCTCCCATGGCTTGGGGTGTGAGAGGTAACTTGCCTGCAGCAAGTTAACCTGAAGATAAAAATAAAATCAACTTCAAACAAGGAGGCTGATTTAAATGTAAAAGTCACACTTCTACTGCCCACGAGCCCGAAACTGCTCAGAAATAAGGGCAGTGATGAGAAAGTCAGTCACTGGTGTACGTGTCTACTCAGCGGTAGGCAGAGAGCGAGCTGGACCCTGGGTTACAGAGGAAGGGCACACATGGAGATGAATTTGCTTCCTGGGCTCACAGATGCTTTATTAATAAGGCTGACCTCCTTTTCATGCTAAAAGCACGTGTGTGCCCTTCCATGCTTCCAATAATATCACAAAAATGAGATGCAAAGCAGTAAGCATACTGTTTTCCTGATTATGATACACAGAAGACAGAAGTGAAGCGAAACCACGAGGTATCTAAGGCCAGTTTTGCTCTTGACTTAAAAACTGGCCAGGCCAACCTCATGACCCACCCATCAGTTCATCACAGAAATGAATGTGGACACAGAAGACCCAAATCTCCCACTTGGCTATAGAATGCATTATGGATTTATTTCATGAATGGGATAACTGTGTTTTAAAGACAAACTTTAAAATTGTTTCACACTCCTTCACTGTCATTAATAATCCCTTCATTCAGCAAACATCAATCAGCATCTACTATGTGTCAGGCAGTGGGACAAGAAGTGGGGAGATAAAAGGGTAAGGGCTGTGCTGGTGGGGGGCAGACAGGCTACCTGCTGTTCAAAACGCGTATCGGAATCAGCCTAAGTGGAAATAAGAGGGAGGCAGAGTGCACAGAAGAGGGTTCCCATCCCAGTCAGGCTGACAGTGTGCAAAAGGCATACAGAAAGGTTCCAAGAGGAAGTAACAGGTGTTTGGGGTTTTGAAGAATGAAGAGGAGTTAGGTAGGGGGCTGAGTTGGGAAAACAGTTTGCAAACCTCGGGAAGTGGGAGGCTATAGGGCTTGCTAGATTCAGGGATGTAAAAGGGTCAACAGAGTAGCTAAGGCTGGTGGAGGGGGATGGGGTGGTGGAGGGGGGAAATGACAGGGTTCTCCAAGACCTGGTTGCCAAGGGCCTGTGTTCTGTGTTGCCAAGGTGGAGCTTGATCCTGATGGTGGTGGCTTGGGAGCCCAGACACGCTTACGCGGAATGATCAATCCACAAGTGATTACCTGAGGGTCTCCTGAGCAGCAAAGCAGCCCCCCAGGGACACCTTCCTTTATTCACTGCTCCTGAGGCAACCGCAACTTACAAACCTCATTAGCAGGCAGGTCTCCAACAAACAACTCAGCCTGCTTTCCCTTCCATAATGCCCTTTCTTAGAGGCCACAGCTACTTTCAATTGCATCCTAATTTCAAGAAGTGATAAACATATGCTCATGTTTCCACTTACAAGTTTTTGATTATCAGCCTGGCATTGTAGCTGCAAATTGCCCATCTTCTATTATAATTATTTTTACTTCTCTAGATGAAGAAAGAAAAGAAGTGCTTTTAAATTACTAAAGTGCCTGAGCCACAGAAGGAGGGAAGAATTAAGCACTGCCATATCTGTTGCCAATGGCAATATAAAAGTAAGGGTTTGAAAAATGAAATGCTAGCTTTTGGGCTGTGTCAGACCAGGCTCCCTGGATTAAGTGCGTTTGTGCACTGTGATCAGTTCAGGTCAGGTCAGTCGCTCAGTCGTGTCTGACTCTTTGTGACCCCATGGACTGCAGCACGCCAGGCCTCCCTGTCCATCACCAACTCCTGGAGTTTACTCAAACTCACGTCCATTGAGTCAGTGATGCCATCCAACCATCTCATCCTCTGTTGTCCGCTTCTCCTCCCATCTTCAATCTTTCCCAGCATCAGGGGCTTTTCAAATAGGTCAGTTCTTTGCATCAGGTGCCCAAAGTATTGGAGTTCCAGCTTCAGCATCAGGCCTTCCAATGAATATTCAGGGTTGATTTCCTTTAGGATTGACTGGTTGGATGTCCTTGCAGTCCAAGGGACTCTCAAAAATCTTCTGCAACACCACAGTTCAAAAGCATCAATTCTTCGGTGCTCAGCTTTCTTTATAGACCAACACTCACATCCATACATGACTACTGGAAAAACCACAGCCTTGACCAAACAGAACTTTCTTGGCAAAGTAATGTCTCTGCTTTTTAATATGCTGTCTAGGTTGGTCATAACTTTTCTTCCAAGGAGTAAGCATCTTTTAATTTCATGGCTGTAATCACCATCTACAGTGATTTTCAGTTCAGTTCAGTTGCTCAGTCATGTCTGACTCTTTGGAACCCCATGAACCACAGCACGCCAGGCCTCTTTGTCCATCACCAACTTCCGGAGTCCACTCAAACCCATGTCCATCGAGTAGGTGATGCCATTCAACCATCCCATCCTCTGTCGTCCCCTTCTCCTCCTGCCCTCAATCTTTCCCAGCATCAGGGTCTTTTCAAATGAGTCAGCTCTTTGCACCAGGTGGCCAAAGTATTGGAGTTTCAGCTTCAGCATCAGTCCTTCCAGTGAACACCCAGGACTGATCTCCTTTAGGATGGACTGGTTGCAGTCCAAGGGACTCTCAAGAGTCTTCTCCAACACCAGAGTTCAAAAGCATTAATTCTTCTGTGCTCAGCTTTCTTTATAGTCCAACTCTTACATCCATACATGACAACTGGAAAAACCATACCCTTGACTAGACAGACCTTTGTTTGCAAAGTAATGTCTCTGCTTTTTAATATGCTGTCTAAGTTGGTCATAACTTTCCTTTCAAGGAGTAAGCATCTTTTAATTTCATGGCTGCGATCACCATCTGCAGTGATTTTGGAGCCCAGAAAATAAAGTCAGCCACTGTTTTCCCATCTATTTGCCATGAAGTGATGGGACCAGATGCCATGGTCTTGGTTTTCTGAATGTTGAGCTTTAAGCCAACTTTTTCACTCTCCTCTTTCACTTTCATCAAGAGGCTCTTTAGTTCTTCTCTTTCTGCCATAAGGGTGGTGTCATCTGCATATCTGAGGTTATTGATATTTCTCATGGCAATCTTGATTCCAGCTTGTGCTTCCTCCAGCACAGCATTTCTCATGATGTACTCCACACATAAGTTAAATAAGCAGGGTGACAATATACAGCCTTGACATACTCCTTTCCTGATTTGGAGCCAGTCTGTTGTTCCATGTCAAGTTCTAACTATTGCTTCCTGACCTGCATACAAATTTCTTAAGATGCAGGTCAAGCGATCTGGTATTCCCATCTCTTTAAGAATTTTCCACAGTCTGTGGTGATCCACAGAGTCAAGGGCTATGGCATAGTCAATAAAGCAGAAATAGATGTTTTTCGGGAACTCTCTTGCTTTTTTGATGATCCAGTGGATGTTGGCAATTTGATCTCTGGTTCCTCTGCCTTTTCTAAATCCAGCTTGAGTATCTGGAAGTTCACGATTCATGTACTGCTGAAGCCTGGCTTGGAGAATTTTGAGCATTACTTTACTAGCGTGTGAGATGAGTTGCAATTGTTTGCGCACTGTGATCAGCTTACCTAAAACTAGGAAGAGCAGGGCTGGCAGCAGAACAGTTCCTTGAAAATCCGCTGCTTTAGATACCAGGGGTATCCCTCGTACTCTCAGGCACCTGTTTTTTCTGCTTCTAGGAGGGATTTTTAAACATGGGATTGTCGCTAACTCAGATCCATTCAAGCAACTGAAACGGTTGGTCATATTCTGATTAGAATTCCACAAGTATCCAGCCACACTCATTGGTGTCCTGAACCTCGCTTCCACAGGAGACCCAGCACAGGGGCATGGCTTATCTCTGTTGGGGTTGAGATGTTGGTGAGGAAGAGCCTTGAGAATGGATGGGAGGTGAGGAATTCAGGTCACTGAGTGAAGCGGAGAGGATTCGAGCATGCAGCATTGCATGCCTATTGGCAGCTTAATGTCCCATTTAATTGGCATGTAACGTTAATTGACAGAGTAGCATGTAAATGAGAACACAACCATGGCTTTGTGGCTTTGGAAGGTGCTTTGTTTCTAAAGCCCAGCTCTGATGAGCTGCACAGTTTCATTATTGGGATGACTTGCTCATCAAGAAACCATGCCAACCACCCGGATTCCTAATATCTTCCCTGTGGGATTGTGTTCAGGGTACAGAGGACCCAGACCCTGCTTTGGAGTTGGGAGTAAGGCATGGAAAAAATGACAAGCAGCTACTTAAATGTTTAAAATGCCATCTGTGGTCAAAGCAAAAGCTCATGTCATTGTAGCCACAGAAATTCTAAGTTCTGCTCTCTTCACATTTTCAACCCTTGTGGATGACAATAATAAATCCCAATCATGTTAAGTCAATAATCAATAGGAACCACAGGCACAGCTAAGAGTTATTTAGTGTACTCTGTAGTACGCACTTTTTAGGTCTAACTCATATTTTGTCTATACTGTGCCTGGTGACTGAGCTGTCTTCTGTGTTATCTTTTATCTTTGCAAGCACTGTGCAGAGAAGTATGTATTATCATCTTGTTTCTGATGGTCCCCTGAAGCTTGGGCTCATCCAAGGATGTGGTACCTCAAAACAGAATCAGGACAAGTTCCTGTCTGATCACAAAGGCTGGGTCATTTCACTCCCTGCTGCCATGAAGGCAGAAAAACCAAGATGGGGTCAGATTACCCCTCCAACCAGGTCACAGGCTTTCTGCTATTTAAGGTGGGCTCACTCATTTTTGCAGGAAACAATAGATGTAATCAACATATTAACCATCCTTTAGACATCAATCGTAAATCCTTCCCTCAGGAGTAAACTGTTCTCCTTCCAGTATATCTCAAGTTGGGGTGTGCCACTTAGAATGTCGCTTGCCACCTGGTTCTATAAGAATGAAGTCCTCAGCCACTGAAGTCATCAATCTTCAAAACACCCTGAAAGGGGTTCAGGAAGAATGCACTCTGTGTTCTGGGAGAATCTGGCAGAAGAGGACTTCAGAGAGTTAGATATTTTCAGGAGAAATTTTTATGAACCCCTGTTGGGTCACACCCTGCAGGCCTACAAGCCCTGGGCTTGTTCAGCTTCCAGATCGAAGAAAGCCTGCAGTCAGCAGTAGAGTCATCAATGGTTTAAAGGATGGGGGAGCTTACGAGTCTGGAGTGGAGTCCTGGAGGGACACGGCACCTGGCGGGCAGGACGCGAGGCAGTCTGCTCCCAGGGTAGGGGGAGGTTGCCAGTTATAGAGGGAATTACTTCAGGTTGGCTCCTTGGTCATCAGAGAAACCAGCAGAGGGGAGCACACCACTCACAGCCCCTTTTGATACGAATGATCACTAGTCAGGGTGGGGATGAGTAGCTAGGAAGGTCAGTCCGGTGCAGAGGGTGTAGGTGAAGCAGGCACTGGTCGGGTGTGGGATGTCCAGGGGACAAGAGAATAGCCATCTTGAGCGGCCTGACTGTACAGCTCCAGTTCTTGCACTTCCCATACTTGGAAAGGCACTAAAACTGTTAACTAGGACGTCTGATCCTCGTGACTTAGCAGCAATCTTCCACTGAGATGTGTGCTTGATTACACCTACACTTCGCCAAAATCTCAGATATGCTGATCTCCCTCCTCCCCATCTCTTTGGAACAGATCCTCAGAGCTACTGAGAGGCTGGCCCCTGGGCTGTACCCTGGGTAAGAGGCAGACTAATGACTCACAGTTCCTGTGTTACAGGTTTTGTTTCCAGCTTGTGGATGTCTTGTGGGGTTGTGCTGTGGAGGTGTGTCACAGGCGTGCAGTGTGGGCGTGCGGAGGGTGAGGAGGACCCAACAGTCCAAGGAGATGCCTCAGGTCCCTGGTCAGTGCTGTGGGCCCCCTAGACAGCCCACCACCACACCTGCCTGATCCCCATGATAGGAAGCTCATGCCTCAGTGCCCCCACTCTCCCCCAGCCACAACCCTGGGTTCAGAGCTACCCAGGGATACCCTGGGCTGGCGTGTGCTGGAGTTCTGCTGGCTGGAGGAGCCTGGGAAGGCCCTCTACTGCTCACCACTCATACTGCCTTTCTATGACGGGGTCCAGGTGGTCTTTGCAGGTCACATCTGACACAGCCTCTGCGCAGCCTCTCCCAGGGAACACCCAGGACACAGCATAGGTGGAAGAAGGGAGTGTCCTTGACTTTCTCCTCTTGCAGGGGCCCCAGCACAGGAAGCCTGTCTCCTAGGGCAGCAGCCTCTCTTAAGAGCCCCCCACCCTTCCACACCTGGCTCACCCCTCTGACCCTCCAGCCTGTCTTCTGAGGGAGCCCTTGCACGAGCAGATGCAGAGTTCAGACATGTGGGGAAGTGCTGGTTTGCTATTTTGAATGTATATGTCAAATTTTCTTCAATCTTTCATGGGAAAGATTTTCAAACATCCTGCCAAGTTGAAAGACTTTTAAAAGGAACACCTGGATATCTCCTACCTAGACTCTACCATTCATATTTTATTGTGTTTGTTTTGTCGTATATCTATCCATCTATCCATTCATCAATTCGGCTTAGCTTTTGGATGCCTTTCAAAGTAAGCTGCAGAAAGCAGTACCCTTCTCCCTGAAAACAGCAGCAAGGATATCACTGACTGGAGTTCACTATTGGTTTAACTCTTTTCCCCGTTTTTTGAACATAGAATGAAATGCACAGATCTTGAGGGTACCATTCAACAAACTGTGACAAATGCATGCAGCCATGCAACCCCAACCCCTATCAAGACTCAGAACATCCTACCGCCCCACAAAGTCCTCTCACGCCCCTTCCTGCTCAATCTCCCAGTACCCCTCCTCACAAGCAACTACTGTTCTTTATCGCAGTGTCTAGTCTCTGTCTGGCTTTCACGCAGCACACTGTCTGGGAGTCACCCAGGGGGTGTGTCCATCAGCCATTCCTTTTCATCACCAAGTAGTACTCCATTCTCTGGCCATACCACAGTTTATCTAGATTCTTTTCCCATTGCTGAATTTGTTTCTTAAAAGTAAAGACTATCTCTTACTCAAGGTTGCTCTGTAATGAAGTCACACTCACTTGCATTCCAACCTGTCTCTCTGAGGGGAAAAAACCAGGTGTGCCAAGAGTTAGTATAACCTTGCTTGACCAGTGGGAAGGGAGGAAAGGCAGAAATACTGTTTTCCATCACCTTTATCAAAAAAACAGTGAAAAGCATAGTTCTAGGGTAGAGACTCCCAAAGTGTGATGGGGTGCAAGATGATTCTAAGCCAAACATATATTAAGCATTCTTTAATGTGTTTGCTAGTACAAGCATGTAATAGGCACAGCTTGCCTGTGAAACTAATTTTCCTACATGAAGGGGGTATATAGTTTGCTTTTAAAATAAGTTTATTTACATATAAAACTTTAAAGAAATATTAAATATACAGGGAGTAAAGATAGGGGGAAAAAACCACGAGATTTGTATGCAGATAACTGAGATGTTGGAGAACATTTCCCGACAGCAGTGGTCATCAACCTTAGATGCACATTCAGATCACCTGGAGCTTGAAAGTCACCTGTGCCTGGGTACCACCTCCACAGCCTCTTGTATAACTGGCTAAGTTGTATTGGCCATCAGTAGGTTTATAAAGCTCCCTAAGTGGTTCTAATGTGCAGCTGGGAGGACCAGAATGGTCTGGAAAGCCACAGTTCTGTAAGTGAGGTTCCTGGACTGGCGGGTATCACATCACCTGGGCACTTGTGAGGCATGCAAACTCTTAGGCCCCACTCCAGATCTACTGAATCAGAAACCAGGGCTGGGGCCCAGCAATCTGGGGCTTCACAAGCCCTCCAGGTGGGCCTGATGCAGCTCAAGTTTGAGAACCACCTCTCAAGGGGTGGGGCAACAAGCCCTAAAAGCAGTCTTCATCTAATCCCAGTACTGAAATCTGTGTCTTCATGGTACCAGTCTGGCCAAGGTCAGCTAGCTCTGCTTGACCAGTCCGCAGGAAACCCTTCTCCTCCCTGGGACAGACAGGGTGGGTGGAGGCAGGCCAGCTGGTGATCAGCTGCTGACCAATACCCATGGCAATGACATCCTGGGGTCCACTGTGGCTTAACCTCAATTAATTCACAAACCAGTTAATTGGCCCCCAGAAAATCCACTGTTGACTATAATTTTATTTTCACCGTGATTTTTGATTATCACTGACTTCCTTCCACTCCATTACCCTTGTTAATTGAGAATTGACTATGCAGTTAAAATGAATGTTTCCTCCACTAACAGAGCTGTACCAGATTCATCTTAGAGTCCCTTGCAGCTCAGAAAATGTGATGAGTCTACAGATATATTGATCTGATACAATTCATTTCACCCAGAATTTATGAAATTACCACTCAGAGGTCACCTATTATGTGTTCCTATGTCCAAAGGCTTTCAGGGAAGAAACAGAGTGCTCATGGAAGAATAACATGGTATTTAGAGAACTAAACCAGTACTTGGCCAAGGCTGGCCTCTTGGTTGGCAGTGGTATCTGTATTAAAAGATGTTCAACACAGTTCTACAGATTTGGCAAAGTCCTTGGAAATACTGAGAAGATGAGGTAAGAACGAACACTCTGAGGGCTGTTCTTCTTCACCGACTGCCTATTTTGATAAGGAAAAATGGAAAGGAAGAGGAGGCTGACGGGAGATCAGGGAATCTGATTATCTCTTCCAATGCTAAGTTCGAAAAAGGAACCTTCATGTGCAACCCAAAAGATTACAGAATTTGCCAAACAAACAAACAAAAAAAGTGCTTGGGAATCAGCCGCGACAAATGAATTTGTCTAAAGTGTCTGTATCGTGAGAAAATGTTGGACAAAACACCACAGTCCTTGCCTCCTAGCATAACACATGAAAGGTGTAACGCCACCAGGAAGGACAATTCAGCCCGCCTGGGGGAGGACAGTCGCACACCGCAGGGACTCTGTCTGCGGTCAGCCATCAAAAAAGATCCCGACAGACTACAAACAACTCTAAAGAGCAACTACAACCAGGACAGCCAGAATCGTCCCCTGGGCACCCGGCCCTCTGGGGACTGCCCCGCCCCCTGCCCCGCCCCCTGCCTACACGCCCCTCCGCCTCTGCTCCCAAGCTCCGCCTACTTCTGCTGTCATTTATTTGTGGATTTCCGGAGTGCAGTGCAAAGTCGCTTCAGTCCTGTCCGACGCTTTGTGACCCCGTGGACTGTAACCCACCAGGCTCCTCTGTCCAAGGAATTCTCCAGGCAAGAATACTGGAGTGGGTTGCCATTTCCTTCTCCGTCGGGGTACAGAGCTGTGTCTAATTCAGCCTTAGACAAAGTGTGTCCTAAGGCATCAGCAAATGACTTAAAAAGAAAAAAAACTTTTTATTATAAAAAACTACATCATAGAGAAAAGTAGAGGAAATAATGTAATGGACTGCCACACAACTGTCTCCATATGCTCATTAATACATTTCCACATTTACTTCACTTTTTTTTCCTCTTGAAGTATATTAAAGTACACACATTATAAACACCATGACATTCCACCTCTGAATACTTTAAAAATACAGGACACTTTTTAAAGCAAGGCCACTTTCTTACCTATCCATAATACCATGATCACACCTGACAAAATTAACAACAATCAACAAAAATTCCTCAATATCATCTAACAGTCCAAATGTCAGCATATGTCTTTTGAGGAAATAAAATATTGATACAGCCTAGATGACCCAGGGAGAGACAGAGCAGATGTGAATGCCTTTATGAGGCCCCCAGGAAGCAAATGTGCTCACCCCATCCCACCTGAGGGCTCTGTCATTCCCAGAAGGGTGGGAGGGCCCTTTCTGGAGACTTTGTGGGACCTCAACCCAAACACAGCACTCCCAAGCCCCTCCAGTCAGCCTTCTCCCACCCAGTGACCAGTCTTGTCCAAGAGGCTGGATCTGGTCAGAGGAAACCAGCCGTAGGCCCAGCTCTGCCACTGACAAGCTGTTCTACCTTGAGCAGGTGGCCTGCACTTCGGGAGCCTCTGTGCTCCTCTGTAACATGGGACATGAGGCTGGCCTCAGAGGACGGTCATGAAGATTGGAGGAGACAGTGACCCAGGCTCTGCTGTGGAGCACCTGGCACACTGCCTGGGCCGTAAAGAGCTCCCTGAAGTTCTGCGGCCACCACCAGGGGTGGCAGTGATCACACTTAAGGCCAGAGGGCAGCCAAAGGCATGAGGCTGAGCGGGGTCCAGGCAGAGAGTGGCCCACATCCCATAGATCTCTAAAGCGGGGCTTGCCTGATGAGAGATCCCAGGGCCAGCCCTTCCCAGCTCCCATGTCTCCCATGTAGGATGGTGCTGCCAGATATAAGCACTGAAGAGTTGGGGGAGGAAAGCCGTGTGGACCATCAGAGCAGAAGTGTTCCCTGAATGGGACCTCTGGCCATGACCTGGGCCATCTGGTGTCTCCTACCGGCCTCCTGCTAGCTCTGAACCTCACACCTCACCAAGGCAGCAACCTTGGATCTTCAAAAGCACCTGCCATCAGCTCCTCTCCCTTTCTTCTGTGTTAATGATCACCACTGTCCACCACCACCACTGCTCACCAGCAACACTGTTTATTAAGCGTCTACTACAGCTGGGGGTTTGCTGTGTAATTTTTGGACATTATCTCCCTGACTCCACACTCCAGTCTTTTGAGAAAGACATGATAACCTCCCCTCCTTTACTCAGTGACTGAAAATAACATACATTTTATTATCTCAAAGTTCTTGAAGTCAAAAGTCCAAAAGGGGTCTCACATGAGTAGAATCAAGGTGTTGGCAGGACTGCATTCCTTTCTGTAGGCTCCAAGGGAGAATCTGTTTCTTTCCTTTTTTTTTTTTCTGGCCATGCCACACAGCATGCAAGAACTTAGTTCCCAGACCGGGGCTTTAAACCCATGCTCCTTGCAATGGAAGTGCAGAGTCTTAACCATTGGAAGGGAAGTCCCAAACAAGGGAGGTTTTCAAAATAAATGTTGTTTGTTTATTTTGGCTGCACTGGGTCTTTGTGGCTAAGAGAGGGCTTTCTCTAGTTTCAGTGAGCAGGAACCACTCTTTGTTGTGGTGCATGGGCTTCTCATTGTGGTGGCTTCTCTTGTTGCAGAGCATAGGCTCTAGGCACAAGGGCTTCAGTAGTTGCAGCTCACAGACTCAAGAGCTCGGGCTCAGGAGTTGCAGCCCATGGGCTTCATTGCCCTATGGCATGTGGAGTCTTCCCAGACCAGGGATCGAACCCATGTCTCCTGCATTAGCAGGAGAATTCTTAACCACCGGGTCACCAGGAAAATCTGAGAATCCGTTCCTCGCCTTTTCCAGCTTCCAGAGGCCACTGTATTCCTTGCCTCATGCCCCTTCTATCTTCCCAGCCAGCGAAGGCCAGCTGAGTCTTCCTCACACTGCATCACTCTAACTGCCTCTCCTGCCTTGCCGTTTCATTTATAAAAACTCTTATGATTACATGGTGCCCATCTGGATGATCCCAGATAAATTTAGGGTCAGCTGATTAGTGACATTAATTTTGTCTGCAACTTAATTCCTTCCTGCCTTGTAACCAAACCTAATCACAGATTTCAAACCCAATCACAGGGATTGGGATGTGGACACTTTGGGGGGCCATTATTCTGTCCCCCACAACAGGTGAGGGAGACTGAAACTCAAAGAGGTAATGGGGCTTACTGAAGGTTATGCAACTATTAAGTGGTACCAGATTCAGCGCCTGCTAATTCACTGTGTGACCTTGGGCAAGTCATGTAACCCCTCTGACTTCAGTTTCCCCACCTACAAAATGAAAAAGGCTACCTAAACACTCTCTAATATTTCTTCTAGCAGCCAGTCTGTGACTGTCTGAGGATCTCAACCTTCTCCCAGCAAGATATGTGGGGAAGTCCAGGACTCCGTGAAACTCTTCTCTGCTCTGTCCACACTAACCAACGCTCTAGTACTGACCACCAGAAGGAGATAGCATAGACTCCTTCTTTCCTCTGGCTGGAATTTTCCAAGCCTTTTGTCCTGGGAAACATGGAGATATGGACTTAAAAGAGTGCCTGACTGCCTTACCCCCAGGCCCCTCCCAGCACACCCCACAAATCTTAAGTCAAATATTATGTTTCCCCCGCCCCAATCTCTAGCTTAGAGGAGAGTAAGGATTAAGGTTTCTTTACACAATGAAAAGAAAATGAGAGAGTGAGAAAATCAGACAATAAACATACAGGGGTGTGCAGGCTTTTTTGCTGAGAATTCCCAAACCAAGGCAGAAAAAAAACTGCTCTTATTTTTTATACTGCATTTCTTTTAAAAACCACTTTTTATTACCCACCCCCCCAAAAAAAAAAATCAAATATATACAAAAATAGAGACATCAGTATGATGAGGTTTTTTTTTAACTAACTCCTAGGCCTACACCAGCAATTCAGGTGCTCCTCACAGTCTGAAATTTGAAATTTGAATCCCCACCTGCAATGGGCCACTTTATGTGTGGGTCTTGCATCTCTTTGTTTTGGAAACTGCGCTGCTACTACTCATACAATTCTGGAAGGTCATGCAATCAAGATGGCCAAAAAACTTTAACTGCAGGACAAATCAGAGCCCCTTTTCAATATGAGCACTGAAATCAGGAGCTGTAAACTCCATATAAAGTCTGGAGCTGCCATTGTCACTATCTTAGAGAGTGAAGCCAGCACAGTGGTAGGAACTGTGGGAAGATAAGAGAAGGTACAATTCCCAGTCCATCATCTGAGCACCTGGATCCAGCTGTACCTGATACACTGAAACTTTTTTTATTCTAATAATCATATTTCTAGTTTTGCATGACTTAGTTTGAATGAAGTTTCTTCCCTTATAACAGATAAGAATCTTAAACATTCTCAGAAAGCCTTTTTTAAAACAACTAGCACAAGTGTCAATTTTTCTCATGGGTGTTAGAGATTGGCCTCCTTAATTTAACAAAAACAATTGATATTCCTTAGGGAATACATTTCTTAGCAGAGAAAGAATGAAACTACATGATTTAAGAATACTTTCTCAAGCAGGAAAGAATTTTCTTTTCCTGGATGTTGATCAGGACAGCAACTCATTAATGATATCTTACGACTACACCTTCCTCCAGCAATCCCTGCTGGTGCTGTTTTTGGACAAGACAAGCTGTCAGAGAGTGGTCCTTGGCTGAACTGGAATACAGCACAAAAACTAGGCTTTGAACCCAAGCCTCCTGGGGTATACCCATGAAGCCAGGCAGGACAGGGTGGGACCAGGATCCAGTTTCAGTGACAGATGGAGAGAGGACCCACGTAGGCCTCAAGCAGTAACTGCCTTTAAGAGATATGGCTCCAAATGAAATTAGCGAAGGTAGACCACAGGCCACCCAGAAACCTATACTCAGTCACCTTACCCGGCTCTTCCTCCTTCCCTGCTCCTTGGCACAGGCCTCCTCTGCACGGCGTGGACACAGAGTTCCCATGCCAGGCAGTGTGGGGATGAGTGACAACGGCTACCGTTCAGGACCCAGAGGAGTCCATGGTCCGGTGAGAGGAGGCAGGTAAGTGCAGAATGGAAGGAGCTACAAGGGAGTGGCTGTCTATGGAGAGGCAGGGGTGTGGGATATGGGATGAGAAAGACCATTTTCACTGTGTACATTTATACTTATTTTTTTGTTAACTTTCCAATCATGTAAATATGTAATCTATTCCAAAAATATTTTTAAGTAAAATGTAAAGCTTCTGTGGCATTTAGGGTAGTTCTCGAAGGGATAGACACGTTTGGGGACAACAGCTAGGTGCGTTTCCAACACAGTCACAATGTGACACTGACATGCCTCTGTTCTGTCCCTCTGCAGCTGGGTAGGTGGATAAATACAGAAGAAATGATGCTCTGAGACTTCTGAGGGTGTGTTATGAGAGGTGATGGAACTTCTGCCTGGTCCTCTTGGGATGCCTATTCTTAGAACCCAGCTTTCCTGCAGGGAGGAACCAGGTCCCAGCTGCCAGGCCCCGAGTGAGAGGGTCACTGAGATAGCTCCAGCCCCAGCCACCAACTAACTGCCCCTGGATGAGACCCCTAAGGTGAGACTTGCTTCACTGAACCCAGTCAACCCCCAGAACTGTAGAGACCATAACCAAATACCTGTTTTCTTTTCAGTCCTTGAGTTTTGAGAAGCTGTCCTTGGTTTGTGCCTTTGTCTTAACACTTGATTTTCCAAGATGGAAGCTTTCTGACATGCTTAGAACAGTTTACCTATAACCCCAAGGAGGGAGCAGAAATCACCCTGGGGGCAAGTATTTAGTTGGCTCTGTGAAAGTAAGAATAGTCTAAACAAATGAAACATGTGACTGTGGATGCTCATGGGGGCCACAACAGGCACCCTTTTGGCAGGCTGCTGGGTACCAAGGTCTGTGCTCCAGAGGGGAGCTATGATAGAACTGAGGATGCAGGGGGTGTTCAGGTAAAGGTAGTCGTTAAAAACCAGGGGTGAGGATGAAGTCATCCATGTGGAGTCTAAGGGAAGTCAAGAGAGGAGGCCTGGGGGTGCCCCCACTGAAAACACCAGTGGAAGAAAGGGAGCAGACAGAAGTCAAAGAATCGTCATCAGGGAAGACGGAGGAAAATGCATGAAAGAAGAGTTCAAGAGGTGGGCACAGCCAGAGGTGTCAACTGTGGCACCAAAGACAGACTGAGAAAGTTTTGGAAGATTTGGCAACACAGAGGTCACTTGTGACCTCTCTAGAGGAGAGCTCTTCCTGAAGAGGTGGGGGAAGAAAGGAAAATCTCACCAACGTTCATCATCAACACATTTCCATCAACACACAGCACTGCAACTAAACTTGATGAGACCAAACAGCAAATAAATTGGGGCTCCCTGCTTTATCTTCTGAGCAACATGAGAGGGGAAAAAGGAAGAAAGAGAAAAATCAAAATGCATATAATAAAAGGAAAAAAGGAGACAAACATTAACACACTGGATGACTGCCATCTGCACAACAAAGAGATGACTGAAAAAGCACAAGATAAGGGAACCAACTGCCTCTGGAATTCTTCTTTTTTTTTTTTTTTTTTGGTAGAGAGACTGTGAAAGATTCCTTTGTTGACCATTCACAGCAATGGCAGGGCCAAGCACAATGAAAAGGTGGGCCATGGAACAGGGAGCCCATAGGCCTCATCTAGGGAGCCAGTACCAATGAGCTGGAGTGGCTGCAGGGAGCACTTTGAGGACAAGGATGCAGGTTAAGGCATCAGGGAATGATGTCTGTTGTGTACCCAGGACATGGGAATAGGGTGCAAGCACCAAGCATTCACTATCTCAGTGTTTACGGAATGTATATCAAAACCATACCTTAAAGGGAAATGGCCTCATTTCTCTAAAACACTAGGATCTTGAATCCTTAAGCAAATACCAAAATGCCCATAACTCAAAGCATATGAGATTTAGCTACTAAATCCTATTGAGCTTGCTACATGAACAATTTTAAATCATCTCTTGGAGAAACGCCTTCATTTATAGCGACAAATATGCCAATAGATAATAATAATAAATACATGGAAATGTTTCTAGAATCTGCAATACGTGCCCAAATTTCTGCCATTATTCCTCCTCCATGCATAGAAAAAAAAAAAAAAAAAAAACAGGCATATAAAATGGAATGGGAGTTAAACTATAGAGTGAATATAGAAGTTGAAATGTCAGCACAACTGTAGTGTGCGCCTCAATTGTTAACAGATATTTTGATGAAGAGCTTACTAAATCTTTAATTGGAGATGGAGTGTTTCTATATAGAGGCAATGACTACAAAACATTTATCACAGTGTGTAAAGCCATAACTACAGAAATTCTCTCCCATCCTCTGGTATTAGTGTCAGGATGGTGAATCCAGTATTAATATTAAAACATGACACTGGAGATATAATTTAATTATGAGTTGATACAAATGAGGTTCAATGTTTTCTCCCAATGATTTTTTTCTTTTAGCATCATCCTAGTATACTTGAGAAATAACAGGAAAAAAATCTAGCTACAATAGAAGAGGGGGAACATTGCCACAATAAAGATAAATCTTATTATATGCTGAGGCCCTCTTTTAAAGTGTTGGGTCTCAAAGTGCATGGCTGCAGAATACTTAAGTTCTGTGACAAATCAAATATTGAAAGTCTAGCCCAACGTACAGGGGAAAATATGGTAGTATTCTTCTTAAAGTTTTTGTTGTATGATTTTTCATAAATTTTGAGGGTTGGTTATCCTTAATGTAGTCTTCAATTTAGTATAAGTGGATGTCTGATTCAGCACAGAATTATGGATTTGGTTTTTATTTTTGGTCACATGGTGTGGCATGTGGGATTTAAGTTCCTCAACCAGGGATTGAACCTTCGCTCCTGGCATTGGAAGGCAGATTCTTAACCACTGGACCACCAGGGAAGTTCCATGAATTTGGTTATTTCCAGTTTAGAGCACGGATCATTCTCATGGTGTTTAGGGAAGTATATCCAGCAGACACTGTCCGAGCTGTGCCCTGAACTCTCAGGACTCATCGTTTAGCAAGCCAGCATCTTCTGTGCGTCAGCATCGACGTCCCTTATCCCTGGTGCTTTACCTGGTGTTTGAGGCTGTTGGAAGCCCCAGAGGAATCACTCCCCATAAGGAGTAATGTTCAACCAATGATGGGTCACAGTGAGATACATACATACGCAGCTGCCAATCCCCAGGAGAGGTTAATTCTGGGAGGGGTGTTCTACACTGGCTGCTGGAGACTCCTAGTAGGTTTACACTCCAGTGGTCCACGCTGGCGACCTGCTCGATGTGTGCTTCTCTGGCCCATTCCTCTACTTCCTTATTTCCCTTCTTTATTTGGGAATCTCCTCCCAACTAAGCCACACAGACTCAAATCTTTGTCTCAAATAAGGACACATGTCATGATTTCCCAGTGTATGGCCAGTTGAGTTCAAGAACTGCTGCTAGCATGAAGCAGCAGAGGATGCAGGGACAGGGCTGACCCAGGGAGGACTGACATCAAGAATGTAAAATCCAGGGCCTGAGTTACAGGATACCAAGACCTGAGCAAGGCAAGAAGCCAGAGTGTTGTGGGTTACCAGTTACAGTGGTAACTGACCTAGGGAGTGAGCGTGTGTGTGAGTGTGTGTATGTGTGTGTTGTGGACAGAGTTTGCTGAAACTTTACCAGTGAGGCTTCCAAAGGTTGCAAAGCCAAACCCCCAATCCACACCCCACCACTGGTGACTAGGTAGGGAACAGAGAAGAGAAACAATGACAGAAGGGTGTGAGGCTGCAGGCCAGGGAGGGACAGTAGCTTCCTCTAACTTAAAAAAACCCAGAAAATCTGTCTGCACAGCCAGAGTTAGCACATCTCTGGGCCACTCAGCCAGTGGACCCAGAGGATGTACCTCGACCAGAGACACGGAGGCAGGGAGCCAAACCTGGCCTTAGAAATTGTTGAGTGAAAGATTTAATTAGGATAAGGCCATGAAGGCAGTGAACTTCAAATGGCAATTAGCATAAAGATCATTATTTAATTTGGCTGGTTTTAGAATTAAAACATGTTAGAGGAGTAATAAAAAAAATAGAAAGTTTAAAATATGAGAAAAAGTTATCCATTGTTCCACTGTTCAACTGCAATTCTTGTCCCCTTCAAGGCATCCTTTACAGACTAGTTTTTAAAAATATTTATTTGGCTGCACTAGGTCTTAGTTGTGGCGTTCCCTGACCAGAGATTGAACCTGGGGCCCCTGCATTGGGAGTGCAGAGTCTTAGCCACTGCACCACCAGGGAAGTCCCTAGACTATTTTCTTGAATACATCTTTGATATAACAGTGTTCTGTTCACTGAACAGGTAATGACTTCCCTCATTACTAACCTTCCTATTTTTAAATATTTCACCAACCTGGTCCTCTGAAACTTGACTACCCTCTTTTACTGTAGAATAAGTCACTTCTAAGTTTTCACCATTATTAACAATGATACATCTTTATATAGTGGCATTTTCCACTTTTCAAATTATTTTCTTAAGACAGAATTCCAGAAGCCAAAGGGTAGCAATTCAGTGACATGTCAAACAGGCAGCCCCTCTACTTTTATCATCTACAGTCCTTGGATTAGTCATAAAATATAAACTGGGTGACACTGGCATCCATTATCTCACACAAAAAAATATTAACACAAGATGGGCCAATACTGTCAAAAAAGTTTCAAAGAGGAAGGCCAGATGGGAGAAATAAAAAGCAGAGCAGTCTTTGAAACTAAGTACAGGGTTCGAGGAATAAACACCAATTTCTGATCTTTAAAATGAACGCTTGAGAGCCAGCAATGATTTCAAGTTAGATGCCTACACACTAATTCATATAACAGGCATTCTGTTTTAATGATCACCTGCTCACAGAGAAACTTCTAGCCTTTCGAAGCTTGCTCTTTCCCTGGCCTGGTGGGATTCCCTGACTGACACTGACATTCATTCTCTCCCATATGCCACTGACTGAGCCCAAATTTGGCTTAGTTTGCATCACTTGTCTTCATCATTGTTCCCCCCCACTTGCCAACCCTTTTCAGCAAGCAGACTGGCTGACAAGCAGAGCAGCTGGTGGCGGTGGTTAAGGAGCAATTAGGCTGATCTCGTTGGTCAGTCATGCTCCATACTCCTCTCTTCCCAATGCTGTGACTCGGTTGGGAAGGACCAGAACCAAGGTGCTTGCCCCTTACATGTCTGCCTTGACTATGTTAATTCGGCAAGTCGGTTCCCACGCTCCTACCTGGGCTGTGTCCTGCCTTGACAGTTCGTTTTTATAACAGGAAGCAAGGAGGGGGCAGTTTGCTGATGGAAGGGGGACGGCAGGAAGGAAGGTAGGCTCTAATTTAAAACCATCTTAGGGGCTCTAAAAAGCTCCGGGATGACTGATGGGCATGTTTACTCCTTAGAACCCTTTTCATAAATACCTACCACTTAACATGCACTTCTGAGAGGCATAAATACCATCACTGTGTGTCAGCCTTATGGAAGGCAGATTTCCAGAGTCACTTCTTTTCTCCGTGGCTCAGAGCCACGCGATTACAATCCTATTAGAGCTGTACCCTGAGAATACAGCAGTCAACCCCAACCCCACCAAGACTGGTGCTCAATTTCTGCACTGCGATGCAGCTTCCCTTCCCTTGCTTCGGGGAAGACGGCCGCTCATCTCTCGTAATAAGGTCCACCTCTGAGACAGGTGGGGATCGAAGATGTATTTTGCCATCAGCACTGGCCAAATAAATAAAGTAACTCTTTAATACCATTCAGTCATGGAGAGGGAACATTTCCTGGGGCTGTTTGGATCATGTTTTATTTAAAGCTGGACTTCTAGTATGATTTTCTCCTGGTTCTCAGAGGGACTGACTGGGCTTGAGGCAGGCATGGTATCCCTCTAGCGAGGACCCTGGCTCCTCAAGAGGGACCACACTGGGGCGGCAGGGCCCTGCAGGAGTAGCTCGCTGCCAGCTCACCCACCCAGCCACCCTCTGCCGGATGCAGACAGGTGCCCCTCCCGACCTGGACAAGAGCAGTCAGCTGTGCCCTTTCCCTTCAAATCGCAGGTCTCTAGACGCAACATCATAAAATCTATGCTGGAACCTCAGCCTGGTGCCCAGAGGTATCAAAGGAGGAGGGAAAACAGGCTTTCAGTGGACCCTGTGGCTCTGAAGGGACGGGGCTTCGATGCCTACTGTGCTCGTCTGCCGTGAGGCAAGCTGGACGTCTGTTAGCTGCCACCAGCCAGTATAAGAGGTGTGATAGTGACAACTAGCGCACCCAGCAAGACAACATCCAAGGGAGGGCTCTGTAACTGTAAAGGGTTAAGTCAGCAGGTAGCACCAGGGACCGATTTCGTGGAAGACAATTTTTCCACGGATTGGGGGGTGGGGTGGTTTCAGGATGATTCAGGCACATTTTATTTATTATATGCTGCTGCTGATCTGACAGGAGGTGGAGCTCAGGCAGTAATGCGAGTGACGGGAGCAGCTGTAAATATAGATGAAGCTTCCCTCGCCTGCCGCTCACCTCCTGCTGCGCAGCCCGGTTCCTAACAGGCCAGCCACTGCTCAGTCCCGCTGTGCAGTGTGGACCAGACCAGTCCGTGGCCTGGGGCCCTGGGGTGTAAGTGAACTGCAGCGCTAGCATTATTCTCCCATTTTGAAGCCAAAGCACAATGATTTTTAAAGTACACATTCTTAGAAGATTACCCTGGTCACATAAAATATATTATTTGCCAGAACTTATAGAAAAACACTATACTATCCAATAATCTTCAAAGATATATAAATAATTGAGTATAAGCTCCCAACCAACATTTATGGGCCTCCTCTATGTATATTGATACATTTCTATATCTATCCCACCTTATGCTTCTCCTGGCATGCCAGGCTTCTCCTTCAAGGCAGTAAATTCAGTTTAAAATTTGACAATATATGTGTGGTCGTGTGCTCAATGCTGTCTTTATCAATAATCTGTCTCATGATGTCTTTGGGCCGCATGAGGGTGGAGGCTGTGTCACTTTGTCTCAGCATTCTAATCCTCAGGATGCTGCCTGAAGAATGAATAGAAGTGGGGGTTGGGGAGTGGGCAGGAGAGAGGACAATGAGCAAGACAGGTGCTGGGTACCAGGGATGCTCACTGGGGCCATGGGAACGCAGGGTCGATTCAGAAAGGCTTCCTTAAGCAGGTTGTGCTCCTGCATGTGCTGCAGAGGTTCTGGCTTTCAGGGAAGCTCTGGCCAGAGGCAGGGGCAGCAGGGAGGCACAGAGATGCAGATCAGACCTTTACCCAGCAGGAGGTCAGACCCAGAGATGGGACTTCTGGATGGGAAGGGCAGACAGCCCTGACTTCCAGAAGACATTGCCACCTTCATCCAAGGCATTTTCATCCCCAAACCCATCACTGGGAATCTGAGATTCCCCTGGAGCCAACTTCCCCAGATTTACACTGACCACAGAATGCCTAGAATTCCATTCCTAGTTCCAAGAGTGGTGCTGTGGGTCTGTGAGTACGTGAGGGAGACAGTGATGAAAGGATCATGAGTCCACTGTGGTTTGTTAAACACACCATGCAGAACTGCATGTCTAAAACAGTGGGGCAGGAGCTGCCGTCCTGAGGCCTGCCCTGCAAAATGGGATCTGTCTGTCGACCAGGGAACTATGATAAACGAGCAAAGACAGACACTGGTCAGGACGAACCACTTTATTTAAAAGCTTCGACAGCCCAAAGTGGTTTAACATAGATGCATGGAAGATTTATCTCAATGATAAAATACCTGAACTTGAAAGGCACATAAATTATCATTTTGCAATTCTTTTTCCTTTTAAGATTTCACATAGTCAAGTGCTTTAAGTAATGAATGAAATGCACATAAAGCTGTCTGGTTAGTGTCTGCCCAGACTGCACAGAGCCTCTGCTTCCAGACGGGACTGAGCTCAGAATCAATGCCACCCATCTGTGTCTGTGGCCTTCTGTTTGTCTTCACAGTGGAGATCACTGGGAGGATTATCAAGATAATAATACTATTACCTGCAGTTATCAAGATAATAATAATAACTGCAGCTATTACTGACTGAGTACTTCTGATACCTCGTGCTGAGTGATGAGGGTGTGTTGTGTGTGTGTGTCCTTCCAACCCAGGGATCACACCTATGTCTCTTGCATCTCCTGGGAAGCCTGTGTGCTGAGGACAGCAAGCCACATACTTATATGTAAGCATTACTGAATGTCCTGTGAATAAGGGACAATGAATGAGTCCCACGTTACAGATGCAAAAGAGCACTTTAAAGAGCTTCTGTGATGCGTGTGAGATCACACCAGCAATTTCATCTGACTCCAAAGCTGCAGTGTTCACCACTAAGTTGCAACATACATGAAAACGGCCCTTACAAGGGCCTAAAAACATTAGCTATCTCTCCCTATTTTTGTACTCTTTTCTGTTAACAGCACACTTAAACACACTGGGAAATTTGCCCTGCAGGTTTAGGTTTCTTCATTCATTCATTCATTATGGGCCCAGTACTCTGCTGGGTACAGGGCTTACAGAATTGAATTCCACAGCTCCTGGACCAACCAGTCTCAGGCAATTACCATACCCATAGGAGGGCAGAAGCCAGCAAGGGGCAGGAGCAGCTCTCATCAGGGACCCACATCCGGCTGTGGGCTAGAGACAACCCAAACAAGACAACATTAGGTCTCTTTCAACTCTACTACCCCACCCCAACCCTCATGCTTTTGCTGTTTTCTTTGGCTTGAGTCTTCTGACAGCCTGGCTGCCCAAAAGGCCCTTTATCACACATAACACCCTTTTCTGCTGCCAGGGCTGATGCTTTCCGGTAAAACCACTGCAATAGATAACCCAACTTCTCCACTAATCACCCCGCACAGTTCCTCAGAACCAACCTCCCATCTCATTTTATCATTTTTTTCCCAGAATAAAGAATAACAATTGCAATGGCAGCAGTAACTTCTACATGTCAGACTCTGATCTATGTATTTTAGGTACATTAAATCCCCATAATGAGGCTCTGAAGTAAGCACAAATACTACCACTGTTTTAGTTTATTTAGGGGAAGAGGGAGGGAGGGAGGTTACATTTCTTTGGAGCCAACTAGATATCAAACACTGTCTTAAGCTCCCGTAATCAGACAATAAGTGACCTGCCCAGGGTCAGACACAGCTAGGCAGTAACAAATAATCTGAACCCGGGTCTGTAACTGCCTAACCCAGCACTCCCCTTTTGCTCTCCACAAGTGGTATTGCTCCCTTCTGAAACATAGTGGCTGCCCAAAGCCTGCCCTCTCTCCTCCCCCTTCCCCCAGAAACCTTCTGTTGTTATTTTTTTAAAATCCTTATTCACAAACCATGCCAGATTTCTCCTTCAACTGTGTTCGCCACTCTCTGGGCTTCCTGGCCTGTTTTCATGGGGCAAATCCTCAGTCTACACCAACAGTATAAACAGAGCCAAAGAAGGAATTGGCATCATCCAAGACAATAAAATATACCAAGCAGTCAACAGCCAGGTGTCTTCTGAAGCCCCCAACGCGCTCCTAAATCCCTGGGGGTCCTCAGCAAGGGGCTAGCAGGGTTGCTGTCTCATGAAGGGGTACTGCCACCAATGAAAATAGTCAAGTCAATGCTCAGCTGAGGAGTATGAGCCTTGTGTTCTCAGGGGGCTCGCAGAGCTGGCAGCAGCAACTGAGGCTTTCTGGGAAATGCATACCCAGGGCCGGGAGCAGAAGGGCTGTCCCTGGCAAGGCCAGAGGGTCAGGCTCTGCTCCCAGAGCACCACGCTCACCAGGCTGGGACTGTCAGTATACTTCACCTGACCCACCCAACGTGGTCTCCAGGAGGGCAGGACCAGTGCGGAGTGGGCACCATTTAAATATTTCAAGAATGAGTGACTAAAGCGGTCGTCATTTCAGAGAAGAAGCTGTTTGAGAGATTCTACTCAGACAAGGAAACAGGACTCCAGGAGAGGGGAAGTGAGTTTTGCTGAAAGCAGCACAGTGTTCGGCCCAAACCAATACCCTGCTCCATCTAAACATCTTCACCTTTACCTCACTCACTCTGCACGTTTGAATACCACCAAGTCATTTATATGCAACGTCTCAATCGCTAATGGGGAGGAACAGTCCCATTTTACAGAGGAGGAAGATAAGGAACTTGCTTTTCTTCCAGCTCTCAGTGGGCCAGGCCCCCAAACCGTCCTTTTCCCAAACAAGCCACAGCCCCTCCGAAAAAGTGTGCTTGCTCTGTGGTTCTCCGCTTTGGAACCCTTATATTCATACTGAAGAGTGAGCTTCCGGTATTCTTTATAGATAGGGACCACCGGCTACCTGCTCTCCCAGCACTCTGCACGTACTGTCTCTACCGATCTTTCAGTTTTAACTTTTACACTCACGTGTGGAGATTATCTATTTGCTGTGGGTCTCTCCCACCCACGGGGGCGGGCACCACGTTCGTTGGCCGGCACTATACCGCCAGCACGGAGCCCAGAGGCATGCAGTGTTTGGTGAAACCATATTTGTATTTGTTGAGTGCACGAGTGCTGAAGGTAGGCTCGGGTTTGAGCCACAGGGGTGCTGGGGTTAGGTTGATAAAGCTGTAGCTAGAATGGGCGGCGCCAGAGGTAGAGAGGAGGCGCTTTAGTGTCCACCCGACCCGGATGGGCTATCGGGCTCCGCGCCCCGCCTCCACCTGTCGCTCCGGCGCCGGCCAGGTGTCGGCGGCCGCCGGCCGGGGTAAAGGGGGGCTGAACAGGTCCGGCCCTGACTGCGCTTACCTGCGCGTCGCGGGGCTCCGCAGAGGCACTCGGCGAGCCTCCGGGGACTCCAGGGAACTAGGGGCCCGGAGGCGCCGAACCGGGGCTCCTCGCCCGCGAACAGCCCTGCACCGAAGGCCCAGCGAGGACCGCGCCAGGCCTGCGCATGAAAGGTCCTTTCCGGGGTGGGTGGCGGGGTCAGCCCAGGACCTGTCCGCCCCGCCCCCGCGCTGCGGGGTGAGAGGGAGGGTCTAAGGAGAACTTGACCTTGCGCTACTCCGGCTCTCCGAGGTGGGCGGAGTCAGAGAGAAACCGCCGGCGCCCAACTTCCTCACTGGGGGCGGGCCCTAAGGAGACCCGGGTCCCATGCCCCGCCCCCTCCCTAGAAACCACGCCCACTTGCCCCACGCTCCCGCCCCTGCCCCCATTCACTGGCTTTTATTGTGTGTGCTTTTGCATTTTATTTTTCTGTTTTGTATTCCGTTTTATTTCTTATTTTTATTTTTTATTTTCTTTTTTTTAAAGATCAAAATTTTAAATATATCAGAGTAACGCATGAATGTTTTTACAAAATAAAATTACCTACTTACGTGTTCGTGGTATGAAAGCAATAGGGTCCTCTCCCTTGCGCCCTCCACGCAGTCCTTTATATCACTTCCTCCGTTGAGTTCTAGTGGTTACCCCCATGTCCCTAAAAAATAAGCTTACATAGCGGTTTCTTGATTTATCTATTGACTTTCTGCCATGTTAGATGAGGATTTACTCTTTACTGCGGCCCTGCCTCCACTTTCATGACAAATTTACACTTCTGTTCTCAAGTCCTGCCTTGGTGAGCTTTGAGACCTTAAACCAGGAGTGGATGAAGGTTTTCTGGGGCCTGAAGCTTATACAGTTGTGGGGGCAGGGGAGAAAAGAGGGCTGTTACAGAAAGCCCTGCAGGGTCAAGGCTTGTGAATGAAAATTTATTTAGAATGAGCAAAGCAATCACAACAAAATGCTGGGGCCTTGGAGATTCAGATCCATATTCTCTGAGATCTTTGTAGGTAGTTTATTTCCTGAATTTGCTTCCCCAGTGCAGCCTGGCCTCCTCTGCTCACCCAGAACCCTTCATAACTCCCAGTCCTTACAGGAGAAGTGAAGGTCAAGATGCATCCGTTTCTGCCAATAGGATTTCCTAATGGAGTGATCTGAAGTGTGCAAGAAAGAGGCATCGAGGATGATGTCAAGGTTTTATGACTGCTGCACACCTCATTCCCAGCCCTTCCTAGCATCCATGACAGGTTCTTAGTACAGAGTGTTTTGTAAAGCTGGCTCTGGGTCCCTGCCTGGTCATCTGATCCTCACACTGCTCCCACGAGACTGGCTGGAGTGGCATACTGTCCCTACTTTTAGGATTCCTCTGGAATCAGCACAGGGCACACAGCTAGCACACACTAACTGTACAGGTGACAGGTGATCGGCTTAGTCCACCTCTTCTTACTCAGACTGAGGAGGCGGTGTCCATGCCCTCCCTGACACCCCTTCTCTCCTGGTAGTTCAGCCCTTCCCCTTCCTCTGCTCTGCCTCCCATGTCCCCTTCCGTCTCTCCTCCCTCATCTATCTTCCTATAGAATCAGGAGTGACTCCCTTAGGGTGTGAAATGTGCCTCAACAAGCTGACCTTGGGCAAAATCTCTTTACCTCTCCAAGTTTCAGGATCCTTCTCTGAAATCAGAGGTAACAGCCTTTTGTGGAGGCTTAAGTGGTTTCATATGTATATGCATGTTGTCTGTGTGCTCAATCATGTCTGACTCTTTGCAATCCCATGGACTGTAGCACACCAGGCCCCTCTGTCCATGGAATTTTCCAGGCAAGAATGCTGGGAGTGGGTTGCCATTTCCTATTCCAGGGGATCTTCCCAATCCAGGGATTGAACCCACATCTCTTGTGTCTCCTGCATTAGCAGGCAGATTCTTTACCTCTTCACTACCAGGGAAGCCCATGTATTATGCATGAACATTTTTTTTCCCCCTTTTTAAAAACTCCTCCTTTTTTTTTTTTTTTTAAGCAACTCATAAATTTTAAATACTGGTCAAATTTATTGCCCTTTTCTTTTTATTGCTTCTGGATTTTGTACCATAAAGGCCATTCCCACTCTGAGATTTTTTAAAAATTCGAGTATAATGATCTTTGGCTGTTCTCTTATTGATAACATGGTTTATCTCCCAGCAAAGTGGGAAGCCTGTGAGAAAGGTTAGGGACTTAAAATCTGTGTGTAGCATGTTGGAACTATAGGTTGAGTTAAGGGCTAAATCATTCTAAGGTTGAGTCAAGGGCTAAATCATTCTAAGTCAGGGCCCTGACCCAAGGAAGAAGAGGCTTGACACAGAATGCCAAAGTGGGGATGGGCAGTGACCTATCCATGCAAGGAATGCTTCTTTCTCTGGGGTACTGCAGATTAAGCCTTGGTTCAAGAGGAAGCATAAGTATTGGAGATTCAGCATCAGTCCTTCCAATGAATATTCAGGACTGATTTCCTTTAGGATTGACTGGTTTGATCTCCTTGCAGTCCAAGACTCTCCAGAGTCTTCTCCAGTACCATAGTTCAAAAGCATCAATCCTTCAGTGCTCAGCTTTCTTTATGGTCCAACTCTCACATCCATACATGACTACTGGAAAAACCACAGCTTTGACTCTACAGACTTTTGTTGTCAAAGTAGTGTCTCTGCTTTTTAATATGCTGTCTAGGTTGGTCATAGCTTTTCTTCCAAGGAGCAAGCGTCTTTTAATTTCATGGCTATAGTCACCATCTGCAGTGATTTTGGAACCCAAGAAAACAAAGTCTGTCACTGTTTCCATTGTTTCCCCATTTATTTGCCCTGAAGTGATGGGACTAGATGCCGTGATCTTCATTTTTTGAATGCTGAGTTTTAAGCCAGGTTTTTCATGCTCCTCTTTCACTTTCATCAAGAGGCTCTTTAGTTCTTCTTCACTTTCTGCCATAAGGTTGGTGTCATTTGCATATCTGAGGTTATTGATATTTCTCCCGGCAACCTTGATTCCAGCTTGTGCTTCATCCAGTCCAGCATTTCACATGATGTACTCTGCATATAAGTTAAAGAAGCAGGATGACAATATACAGCCTTGATATACTCCTTTCCCAATTTGGAACCAGTCTGTTGTTCCATGTCTGGTTCTAACTGTTGCTTCTTGACCTGCATACAGATTTCTCAGGAGGCAGGTAAGCTGGTTTGGTATTCCCAGCTCTTGAAGAATTTCCACAGTTTGTTGTGATCCATACAGTCAAAGGCTTTGGCTTAGTCACTGAAGCAGAAGTAGATGTTTTTCTGGAACTCTCTTGCTTTTTTCTATGATCCAGTGGGTTGGCAATTTGATCTCTGTTTCCTCTGTCTTTTCTAAATCCAGCTTGAGCATCTGAAAATTCTCAATTCATGTACTGTTGAAGCTTCGCTTGGAGAATTTTGAGCATTACTTTGCTAGCATGTGAAATGAGTGCAACTTTGTGGTTGTTTGAACATCCTTTGGCATTGCCTTTCAAGGAGATCAAACCAGTCAATCCTAAAGGAAATCAATCCTGAATATTCATTGGAAGGACTGATGCTGAAGCTGAAGCTCCATAACTTTGGCCACCTGATGCAAAGAACTGACTCATTGGGAAAGACCCTGATGCTGAGAAAGATTGAGGGCAGGAGGAGAAGGGGATGACAGAGGATGAGATGGTTGGATGGCATCACCGACTCAACGGACATGAGTTTGAGCAAGCTCTGGGAGATGGTGAAGGACAGGGAAGCCTAGCATGCTACAGTCCATGGGGTCACAGAGTCAGACACAACTGAGAGACTGAACAACAACAGGAGGAAGCCTAGCTTTCTGGGTGTGAGGTAGTGTCTTCTAGTGGTGGGAGGTAAGAACCTTACATAATAGCCCTGCTTCACTTAACCCAGGTCAGGGAGGGGTGAGGAGCAGTGGTTGAGACATCCATTCTGGAGAGTTAGCTCATAATACTGTAGATCAGGGACTATCTAGATAGGGTCAGGCCCTTTGCTTCAGCTCACAAAGGGCTCATGAATCACCAATATAACAGGGTAATTTTTTTATCACTCCTTTATGGGTAAATTTCATTTCTCCTATATCCTCTCTGCCGTTATGAGTCAAGGAAGTGGCCAGGTAAAGCCACCTCAGGATGGGGGAGGGTTTTACACAGAGGGCATCGCAATTTGGGTCCATTAGGAGCAGACCCTGATACAGGGATTCAAGTGCAAATGCTTTCTTTGGGAAGCCAATAAGTAAATTTATTTGGGATGCATTTTAAGCCAGTTACATATAGTTGGATTTTGGTCCTGTAGGAAAACTCTAGAAAGCAAAGAGTGTGTAAAGAACCTGGCTCAGAATTATCCCACCCAAGAAAGAGTGAAGAAGGGAGGTCACTAAAAGGAAAACGCTGGAACTGACAGGGTAGCTCATTTTGAACATTTTACAAATTAATTCTAGGCATGTAAAATGTGGTTACCAGATGAGATCAAGCTCTAACTACTCCGAAGCTTTCTTCTGTCACCTGATGAAGCACTTTCTGCATATCATCTCAGGCCTACAGGTGTGACCTGAGAACATTCTGGAAAACTTGCTTTTGGACAGGACCTTAATGGTGCTGCAAGATGGGTCAACCTGTGTGGTGGGGTGAGCCCATAACCTTGGCTTCTGAGCTCTCAGAAAGTGCAAGCTTTGGCTGCTGAAAGTAAAATGTAGAAAAGGAGACTGGTGGACTTTTAAAATAATCAAATGGGACAACTTTTTCAATCCATTTAAGGACTTTAGAAAGTGGATACTGGACTTCCCTGTGGTCTAGGGGTTAAGAATCCATCTGTCAACACAGGGGATACAGATTCCATCCCTGATCCAGAAAGATTCCACATGCCCCAGAGCAACTAAGCCCATGTACCACAACTACTGAGCCTGTGCTCTAGAGCCCTTGAGCCACAAGAACTGAGCCCATATGCCACAGCTACTGAAGACTGTGAGCCTGGATTCTTTGCTCGGCAGCAAGAGACGCCCCTGCAATGAGAAGCCCATATACCACAAGGAAGAGTAGCCCCTGCTTGCCCCAACTAGAGAAAACCTACGTGTAACAATGAAGGCCCAGGCGCAACCAAAAATAAACAAGTTAATTTCTTACTTACTTAATTAAAAGGTGGATATTTTCTTATAGGTAATGAACAGATAATGCCTATGCCGATTCTTTCTTACATGGCTGATGCACCAGGCCTCCACTAGAAGCTACCATTTTGTCAACCTGGCTCCACTGGTCATAGTTACTATTGAGTTAAACTGATCCTTTTGAAGGATCAAAAGGATCAGGACACAGCACTCCCCAACTCAGAAGTCCTTAGCAGCTCCCACCACAATTAGCATGAAACAGCAAGTTGTCCCCAGTGGCTTCCAAGGCCTCACAGGATCCCCCTGATGAGCTCTCCATGCCATCCACTCCTGACAGTGACCACTCCTCACCCCCAGGCTCCTTGACTTTGACGCTGTTTCTTGAACACCCTAGGCCTGTTTGCACCCCAGAGATACTGAACTGCTGTTCTCACTGGCTGAAATGGTTATATTCCCCCCACTCCCAAGGTAATTTGCCCACTTGATTAGCTTTTGAACAGACCACCTGCCTGAGACATAAACAATGAACACTCCCAAGTACCACCCCATTCATAGCACTTACTATCTGTCATTGGAATGTGTGTTTCTTTTTTTAAAAAAAAAAAAAAAAAAAAAGGTCTGCAATAGGTCTAAGAACGGCATGCAAACCCTTAGCATGTCATGTGGGATCTAGCTCCCTGACCAAGGATTGAACCTGGGTCCCCTGTATTGGGAGCACAGAGTCCTAGTCTCTGGACCACCATAGTCCCAGAATACATATTTCTTTATTATTTGTCTCCCTTGCTTAATTGTAAGGTCCCCAAAGGACTCAGTCTTTATATATCTTGTTCCTTGATATATCCCCACACTTATTATTATTATTATTTACTTTTGGCCACACTGCACAGCTTGTGGGATCTTAGTTTCCCATCCAGGGTTTGAACCCATGCCCCCTGCAGCAAAAGTGTGGAGTCCCAACCATTAGACCTCCAGGGAACTCCCTATTGCCACACTTAGAGCAGTGCCTGGCCCCTAGTAGGTAATCAAGAAATATTTGTTGAATGAACAAATGTATTGAACTTATGAAAAATAGAAACAAAACCAGTAAGCATACAGTTAAAAAAAAATCCTAGAATGCAGACTTTCAGCTCATTCAGATTGGATTCCTCTCAAGTTGGGAAGGATCGTGAGAGCAGAGAGAGAGAAATAGTGTAATAAAATGAAGTGGTGAGATGCATTATATAATCTGCTTCATAATTACAGGTGAATGTTCAACTTAGAACTTTGACTCTTTTACATTTGACCAATGTCTGTGTTAGTATTTAAGCAGAGGTTTGTTTGAAGGGCTATGTACTCATTCAAACGTAGTAAGAAAAGTTTCCCCTGGTCATTTTAATAATTCAGAATGGTGTTTTGTGGCTTCTGTTGGCATCCGAGGGCCCCAAATGGTAACTGCTTACCTGAAAACTGAGGCCTTAATCAAATATTTACGATCTCACTTATTTTTATTTTCTGCATATCTTTTATTTCTGCTTCCCACTTTTTTTTTTTTACCCATTTTGCAGGCACATGATTCACACACAAAAGTTAATAGAAATGTTTCATGGATTATTAAATGCAGCTAAGTAATGAGTTTTTTCTAGAACATAAGGCCAAACTGGGGCCACTTTGCTGTTCCTACAAAGTACTTTTTATTTGAAGGTATGGACTACAGTTTTAGAGTCCTCTGCTCTGTATTCTAAAGGTTTGTAAGGCAGATGCGTGTCTGCTGCAGAAAGGACTTTAAGGTGAAGACAAAAATTCCCTAAAAAATAGGTTTTATAGTGGTGCAATGAAGTGGATTTGGAATAGAGAACAGTTGAAACTACAGAATTGGTAGGTGAGGCCTGGACATCATGGCCAGACGACACTGGACAGTGACTGTTTGCTAATGAAAACATTGTACACTGATGTTACCAGCAGTGGAGTTGTTTTGGTGAGCCTCTACCTGGGCTTAATTGTCCAAGAAATGTTCCAGTAGCAGCATCTTACTGATGGAGCTTTTATATTCTAACCCTGTTGTTAAAACTCTAATTCAGACCATGCTGTTGATCCAGGCTCACTGTGTACAACGCAAGCCTTCTGAAAAAGGTCAAAGTCATAATGCATCATTCACATTGGAAAGTACTCTAGTAATAAACCATTGTTTTTCGATAAGGAGAGAGGACCTGAAGAAGTTAGATATTTTTTCCAGGTCTATGCATAGCTTGTCAGAGATGGGGTTGGAGTATTGTTAGAATTTTTTTGTTATTGTTGTTATAAGCAATGGAAAAGTCTCTGCTGAGACTGGGAATTTATTGGTAGGATTGGACCTTCATAATTTATGGGACGGTTGAAAATCCAGACTTAGAAAGGGGCAGGCAGAAAGAAAGCAGTTCTGAAAACCTAGAAAGTGAAAACCCTAAGAATGATCTCTTAGCAAACATGGTCTGGGGAGGATGTCACTGCAGGGATAGATGACTAAGCTTTAGCCACTTCTGTCTTTATTTCACTCATGTAAGAGCCTGGGTCCCAGGAGGGCCCCTCACAGTTGCCAAGAGTAGGACACAATCCCCTGGCTGTCCTGGGGCAGGTGTTGGCAAACCCCTTCGACTTTGGTTATTGAAAGGAAGGCGCCTGAATTGACTCTTCTGCTAAGCCTCATGGTGGAGAGAGGCAAATCCCCAAGAGACCCCCGCAAAGTTGCTGCTGGAAGGAAGCCAGGGATGCAGGGAAATCAGGATACAATGAAACGCCTGTTTAGTTTAAAGCAGGAGACTGCTGAGCAGCTAGAGAAGGCCATGAGGAGCAAGCAAGAGTTTGTGTGGGGTTAGTAGCAAGGTTTTTCTTTTCAAACACAGGAGTCCTCACCTCTTCCTTCCTTCTTCTGTCTTGGAATGTGGGCCTGGAGGCCAAGCAGCCATCTTGAGTCTATGAAGTGACAAGCATGACCTCTAAATCAGCAGTTGGCAGCCTTTTTGGCACCAGGGACTGGTTTCGTGGAAGACAACTTTTCCGTGGACGGAAGAGGGGATGGTTCAGGTAGTCACGAGAGCAGGGCGGGGTATGGTGCAGGCAGTAATGAGAGTGACAGGTAGTGATGGGGATGCAGATGAAGCTTCACTCGGTCACTCGCCTCTCACCCCCTGCTGTGCAGCCCAGTTCCTAACAGGCCATGGACTGGTACTGGTCTTCTGCTCCGGGGTTGGGGACCCCTGCTCTAAAGTACTTGTTAAGGCTATTTATCCAGTGTCTGAGCAGATGAATAGAAGGAGTCTGATATACCAAATATACCAAATATACAGCAGTTGGCTGCTGTACCAACTCTGAACTGCCTGCCTACGGACCTCTTATTTTGTAAGAAAATTAAATACCTATTTGGCCAGGCCCCTAGAGTCGGGCGTCAGAAACACACAGCTTTCACAATCTGATAATACAGATTGGTCCTGGAACTCTGGTCTCTCCATCCCTTTTATACAGCACCTTTCCCTGGTGGCTCAGTGGTAAAGAATCTGCCTGCAGTGCAGGAGATCTGGGTTCAATCCCTGAGTCAGGAAGATCCCTATAAAGAAGGACATGGCAACCCACTCCAGTATTCTTGCCTGGAGAATTCCATGGACAGTGGAGCCTGATGGCCTACAGTCCATGGGGTCACAAAAAGTCAGACATGACTGAGCGACTAACATGCTCATTTTCACTTTTCATTTTCCTGTTCTACTTACAGAGACATGATTCCTGCCTTCAAGAAGCTGATGGCAGATTTGAAGTTAAAATAATCTTCTTAAGCAAGCCGAGAGCAAAAGCCTGTGATGTCTAGTACATTCTGAGGGACTTCCCTGGTGGTCCAGGGGTTAAGAATTGGTCTTGCAATTCAGGGGATGTAGGTTCGATCCTTGGTTGGGGAACTAAGATCCCACATGCCTTGAGTCAACTAAGACCATACATCACAACTACTGAGCCCATGAGCCCGAATGAAGATCCTGCATGGTGCACCTAAGACCCAATTCAGCCAAATAAATATTAAAAATAATTATACTAATACTTTCTGAGCAGTGAGGAGCAATGGCAAAGAGAGTTCAAAGGCCAGTCATTTTGCCCAGGCTCTTGAGCCATCCTCCTGCCCCTGAGCCCTGACTGTACAACCCACTCATATCTTTCCACCTTTGCCTCTCCTCTGCTCCTTTGTCTTAGCATCTAAGAACCTCAAATCTCTCCTATTCTAAAAAGAATCCACCCTTACCCAATGGGTCCTCTCAAACAACCAATCTCTTGCCTTCTCTTCTTCTCCACACTTCTCAACGGAGTGGTCTGTCTGCATCTTCTCTCTTCCCGTTGAATCCTCTACCCAGAGCATCTAGCTTAATCCCTGCCTCCACACTGAAGTAAGCAATCAGCTGGTTACTAATTCCTGTGGGTAAATCTCTGTCCCTGTTTGACTGTCCCTGTGTGCTGCCGTTGATAATGCTCACTGCTGCATTTGTAGAAACTTCTCTCTTGGCCCTGTGAGCTCATGTCCTACTGGATCTCTTCTTACCTCTTGGAGTGTGCATCCTGCCTTGGCATGCCTACTACTCAAGGCATCAGATCACTTCCTAGCTAAAGCGAGGGCACTCTGCCCCTCGCTAGAAACTGAATAGTGAGTGGACAAACCAAGACACTAAAATGGCATCCTTCTATTTTCGCAGCAGTGCCCTGGAGGAGCTGTTGAAGAGCTCCTGCCACATGAGGCCCCAGAGCTTCCAGGTTTCTATCTACCTCCTGCCTGATTCTTTGTTCTCCCATGGCCTCCAAGAAAATCCTTTACATCATCCAGAGTCAGTTTCTGTTGCTGACACCCAAAGGGACCTGAGTGATGCCTTGTTCTTATTCTGATTTCTAAACACATGAGTGCAGAACAGGCCATGGGTCCTGGTTTCTACCTGTGTCCTTCGGGAGCTCACTCTAAGATTCAGATAAAGCATCCCTCCTCCTCCATGCTGCCCTCCATGACTCATGTCCTTGCAGCCAAACCATATTGCCCTTTCCACTTTTCTTCCTCAGCAAGGCCCTGACCTCCACTGGTCCCTTAGAGTCTGGAGCGCTCTAAAAGCTTTTCAGAGTCAACACTAATGTTTACATTCAGATAGTCTGTTCAGGGCCAGTCTGACCAGCTAGTCTGTAGGGCTACTACTGTCTCCTAAATGGTGACAGCTTTAGCAAGAGGCGACAGAGATCCTTATGGTGCTGTTGTTGATCAGTCGCTAAGTCATGTCCGACTTTATGTGACTCCATGGACTGCAGCATACCAGGCTTCCCTGTCCATCACTATCTTCCTGAGTTTGCTCAAACTCAAATCCATTGAGTCGATGATGCCATCCAACCATCTCATCCCCCATCGCCCGCTTCTCCTCCTGCCCTCAATCTTTCCCAGCATCAAGGTCTTTTCCAATGAGCTGGCTCTTTGCATCAGGTGGTGAAGTATTGGAGCTTCAGCTTCAGCATCAGTCCTTCCAATGAATACTCAGGGTTGATTTCCTTTAGGATTGACTGGTTTGATTTCCTTGCTGTCCAAGAGACTCTCAAGAGTCTTCTCCAACACCACAATTTGAAAGCATTAATTCTTCTGCACTCAGCCTTCTTTATGGCCCAACTCTCACATCTGTACATGACTACTGGGAAAACCATAGCTTTGACTATATGGACCTTTGCTGGCAAAGTGATGTCTCAGCTTTTTAATATACCATCTAGGTTAGTCATAGCTTTTCTTTTGAGGAGCAGGTGTCTTTTAATTTCATGGCTGCATTCACTGTCTGCAGTAATTTTGGAGCCCAAGAGAATAAAATCTGCCACTTTTTTTTCCGCTTCTATCTGCCATGAAGTGATGGGACCAGATGCCATGATCTTAGTTTTTTGAATGTTGAATTTTAAGCCTCATGGTATAGTCAGCATCAGCTTTGATCTGTCTTCTGAGAAGGAGCTGGAGAGAAACACTACTTGGTCTCAGACAACAGAGCTCCTTATGTCAGAGGAACCTGTGCTTTCTCTTCTCCCTCCCGTGTTTACTCTTCTGTGCCTGTGTGGTTTTCTATGAAGCGGTCACTGAGATGGAGTTAAAGGTGCAAAAAGTTTACAGGGGAGTGATGCTTCTGAAAGAGAAGGGGCAGAAGTAGGATGGGCAGGGGCAGCCAGCAGACCATGATGGAGACCCCATGGTCTTTGACAGCTGGTGGAGCTCCAGGGTTCAGATCGCCCTCTAGAGGCATCCTGTGTTGGATAGAAATGACCAGGCCCTATAGGCCCACTCTGCTAAGTCATTGGCCAGAGTTTCCTGTGAGAGTAGCTGGACCTTGGCTTGAAAACTAGGGCGACCAGCTGGAGGTGGTCAGGAAGCCATGCCCCTCCCATATGGAAGCCACTGTTTCCAAAGGTGGATCTGAGCAGTGGATCTGTGTCTGCTACACCTTCCACCAACCGGTCTTTGTCTATGCCAGTCAGGCTGCAGACATCTGAAGCAGTGCTGTGCTCAGAGGTCCCACTGGCTGAATGAATGAAAGAATGAATGAACTATGGTGTGAGTGAAGGAAAGAAGGACAGTCCAGATTAAAGAATGCAGGAATGATGAGACAGCCAGAGAAAAGAACAAATTGAATAAAGATACTTCAGCAACAGAACTACCAACTGGGTCACTTAGGGGTGAGATGATTGTGTTCATCCCCCCCAGGGATTCTTTGAAAAATCACTTGACTGCTTCCTCCTGGGGCAGAGGTGTCTTCTCTCCTGCCCATTCCTCAGTGATGACAGCAACTCTTTTTCTTCTGAGCCTTCAGCTTTTGGATTAACTCTCCATTCTTCCCTCGAAGGCATCTTAGCTAAAGGCATGGAAAACAAGTTGCCTGTGAAGGCTGTGTTGCTCTCTGTATCTCAGACCAAATGTGGTAATTGATTGCACCACCCTGAGCTGTCCATCTTTATTGCTCTCCATCTGCCTAGATGGTACCTGAGCCTCCAGTTGTGGCCACAGTCAGTGGCAGAGTGCTCCCTTCCATGGGCTCCTCTCAGACTTAGAGCTGTGCACTAATTCCCCTGTGTGTCCTTGGGCAGTTCCGGGACCTGTAATTGGGACTTATTCTGACAGTCTGGCCCCATCAGGAGAATGTGCTGCAGAAATACACCCTAGGGGAGGAGATCATTTTCCCAACATCATTTTTGAAAAGGACAAGTTGAACTTCACACTAATGCCTTGGGCAAGACTCCCCCTATTTTTCCCTTCCAAGAGGAGGACGTATGAAACATGTTAGTGAGCCCCTATGCTTGTAAACTTTTGCGTATACAGAGTTAGTCAGCTTAGGCTATGCTATGATATGGTAACAAACAATCCCCACATCTCAATGGGTTATAAAAACAATGATCTATTTCTTGCTCAGGCTACATGTACATCTTGGGTCAACTACAGCTCTGCTCCATGTTTACACTTGGACCTTTTTGGGGATGTGGCCTTGTGGCAGAAGGGAGAAAGAGAACCATAAGCTGGATCTTACTGTCTTCGCACAAAAGTGATATGGCCTTTCTATTCATGTTTTAATGACCTGAGTAGATCATATGACACTTTCAAGTTCAACAGGCTTAAGACGTATAGTCATCCCATAGGCCACAGATCTGATGCAGGAAAGTAGAATCCTCCCAGGAAGGTTAGTATTGTGAGTCATAATCTGCAGAACCAATTGCATTTACAGTGAGGAGTAGAGCAAGGCAGCTCGAATGATCTTGTGAGCTTTCAGGTGTGGAAAGCCTTTACACCTGCAGGTGAAGCAGAGGATTTAGTGTCTGGGAGCCTAATATCTGGTTGGATCTCCACCTATGTTTGTGTGACATTGAGCAAATTGCGTGAACTCTCTGAACCTCTAAATGTGCATAATAACATCTACCCATTAAGGCTGTTGTGAAGATTAAATCGGGTGTCTGGCAGGTGCATAATACATGGGAGATTTTATTATGATAAAGTAGTTCAGGCTTGCCTTGGGCAAGTTGGAAAACTCAGAAAAATAGGTAGAAATAAATAATGCTAAAGCACTTCTTGCCACCCAAAGACAGCCAATGCTAAAATGTTGGCGTATTTCCTTCAAAAGATGAAAGCAAGCTATTTTTAAAGCTGCAGCTGTTCTGCGTTTGGGCAGAAGGACAAGGAAGGCATTTGTTTGGGAAGACACCTTAATGGGCTTTTTAGCTCCCCTCCCTTGCTCTACCTGGCTAGTCTGGATGTGTCGAAATGTTGAAACAAAAGTTTTCTGAATTCTCTGCATGCTAAACAGACAGGAGTTTTTTTAAATCTTCTCTTGAAAGCAGAGAGGAAGGGGTTCTGTTTAGGGGGCTCCAGAAAGAAAGAATGTGAACATAGCGAAAGCCTATGAGGTTATCTGAGACAGAGATACATGTAAGGAAAAAGTGAGGGACACCCAGAGAGAGAGAGAAAGACAAAGAAGGATGAAATGGAGAACACAGAAAGACCCAGAGACCCAGAGAGGGACACATAGAAAACTAGAGAGGAATAGGAACACACACCTACACTGGCAGAGAGTGAAACCCAGTGACACCAGCCTGCGTTGTCAGTCAAGAGGCCAAGCAGGTTTTGCTTGGTCAGAGCACTGGCATGTACAGTGAAATTCAGAGACAAATGCTTTTTTTTTTTTTTTTTTAACTCTCAGCGTTTTCGCACCCTCTACTGTGCAATACTTCCCCCTCCCCCAGTCCTACCCACTACTGCCCCCATCCTCAAAACTTTTGGATAAAATTCTCTTTTGCAAAACAGCCTAATGCTGCTGGTGCCTTGGCAAATGCAGAAGATAGGTCCTTGTTCAGAGAGTGATAAAGTGGCTTAGGGAGAGGAGCAGGGGCCAGGGGAATGGTGCTGAGGTCTCTTGAGGGGGTTGACAACAGAACCAGGAGAGGCTTTGGAATAAGAGGTGAAGAGCGACCCCTAGAAAAATGAAATCCCTCTTTCTCGGGGGAGCCTTGACATCTCCAGGAGGAGGTTTTGGATCCCTGCCTTTCTGTGAGATTGAGTTATATTTGGACATTTAAAAAATCTGGGGGCTTCCTTGGTGGCTCAGTGATAAGGAATCTACCTGCCAATGCAGGAGATGCAAAAGACTCCAGTTCGACCCCTGTTCCAGGAGGATGCCACATGTCTCAGGGCAACTAAGCCCTTGCACCTCAATTATTGAGCCTGTGCTTTAGAGCCCAGGACCACAACTACTGAGCCCATGTGCTGCAACTACTGAAGCCCATGCACCTAGAGCCCATGCTCCACAACAAGAGAAGCCGCCACAGTGAGAAGCCCAAGCTCCACAACTAGATTGGCTCCCACTCGCCACAACTAGAGAAAGCCTGCACGACAATGAAGACCCAGCGCAGCCAAAAAGAAATAAAATTATATAAAAAATCTGGTGATTGAGATGTATTAAATATCAGATATAGTCCAATATTGTAATGATAGTCCTAGATTGAGTTTAGATATTTCACATAGTTGAAATCGTACTGTCTACATAAGGTATATCCTGCTTTTTCTCCTAAGCATTAGATTTCAAACATTGTCTCACATCATTAAAAACTCTCCATAAACATCATTTTAGGGCATTTACTTTCTAACAGCTCTTGCGTTGCTCTCCCTTCCACTCACCCTCCCTGGAGCTCCTCCTGGCTCCAGCCGCCCACCTGCTTTGTTTTATGAATTCTTGGCTGAGCTAGAGCGGGGGGCCTCTGACAAGGTCCACGGTGGGCTCAATTATGGAAAACATGGTCTGAGTCACAAGATGAGTGATCACTTTGTCCCTCCTACCTGCTACCAGAGCCGTCACAGAGATGCTTCCAGAGTTCAATTTTGCTATCTGCCATTGTGGTTAATGAAAAGATGAAATTGGAGCCCATGAACACAAGATGTAGGCAGCACCATAATTAGCCCTTTGGAAGGTGAAGGATCCACTTTAAAATAAAAGAAAATAGCTTTACTCCCACAATGAAATGGTTGCAATTTTCTGGTTAATGCAGAACCTGCAGTATTTCTGTAATTATGTCCCATAGGTCTTCTATTCATGGTAATTTCTTCCTTTCTTTTTCTCTCTTTTCCCTCTTTTTTCTTTTTCTTTTTTACTTCTAAGTAAATTCCCTTGGGTATCAAGAAGACTAAATAACATTATTTTCAATCAGGAGGGAAAAAACTCCTTCCAAGGTGATGAATGCATTTTATTTTGAAAAGTAAAAAAATAAAAGGCTGAATAATTAAGTTCTTAACCTAGTAGTGTTAGTGTTAGCTGCTCAGTGAGTCTGACATTTTGCGACCCCATGGACTGTAGCCTGCCAGGCTCCCCTGTCCATAGAATTCTCCAGTTAAAAATACTGGAGTGGGTTACCAGTCCCTTCTCCAGGGGATCTTTCTGACCCAGGGATAGAACCCAGGTCTCCTGCATTGCAGGTGGATTCTTTACTGTCTGAGCCACCGGGGAAGCCACATACTTAGTATAGCTGGGCTGTCTAAAATTCAGCCAAACCAATATAGACAAGATTTGGTTTTGTTTCCTCATCCAAAAGCAGGTGTCCTGAACAAAAAAAAGGCAGTTTCCTGGAGGTGACAGACAGCTGTGACAATTACAGACAGGATGAGGCAGCCAGAGTGGTGGGGCCAGGTGACCTGGCCTCTGCCCCAGACCAGACCTTGAGACCCTCACCTTACCTCCCTGTGCCTCAGTTTCCTTACCTGTAATATGCCTAAAAATCCCTGCCTTGCAGGCCTGTGGCAAGCATGTGACAGCGCCTAGCACAGTGCCTGAATCACAGTCGGGCTCAACAATAGTAATGATTCCTTTCACCCTGTGGCCATCGAGTAAATGAACATTTAACACAGACAGAGCCTGAGCCGGTGGTGACTCAATGCCTTCAGAAGGCTTACTGTACCAGGAGTCTAGAAGATGTCCAAAATGAAAAGCTTTTGATTTTCTCAAAGCAGCACCTTGAGAAGGTTTGCAGCAAATGATCTTGCAAGACAGGTGCTGTGTCCCTGTTTTACACTTGAGACGATGCAGACTCAGCAACTTGCCCAAGGACACACGTCTTGTAAGTGGCAGAGAGATGGCCATCCCTTTCTATCTGACTCCATATCTTAGGCTCATTTCTCTGCAGCTTTGCTCAGATCCTGTCCTGGTTCTACTGTTTACACATTTTTCTTTTTTACAAAAATGTTTTTGGCTGTGCTGAGCCTTTGTTGCAATTCACAGGCTTTCTCTAGTTGTGGTGTGTGTGGGCTTCACTAGTTATGGTATGTGGGCTTCTCTTTTTGTACATGGGCTCTAGAAGTGGGGGCCTCGGTAGTTGTGGTGCACAGGCTCTCTAATTGTGGTGCATAGGCTTGGTTGCCCCATGGCATGTAGGATCTCAGTTCCCAGACCAGGAATCAAACCTGTATCCTCTGCTTTGCAAAGCTGATTTTTAACCACTGGACCACCAGGGAAGTCCCGTACTAATTTTCATCTGCAAAATGGGCATGTTGTTTGTGAAAGTGGTCAAGTGTATGGCCTTTGTTACCAGACAGATCTGAATTCAAGCTCCAGACCTCCCATCCTCCAACTGTATGACTTTAGAAAAGAAACAACATTCCTGGGGTCCATCCATAAAATAAGAATCTTTAACAGAACCTGGCTCATAGGTGCTGAGGACATAAATAGATAGTATTTATAAAGCAAGTGTGAGCAGGGTCCAGCCTCTCGTAAGCATCCAGTGAAATAATGGCTTTAATGATCTCTCCCCTATGTCGTTGTAAAGATTCATTGAGGTCACACACGTGAAAGGCTTTATAACTTGGGAAGCCTAGTTCCACACTGGCCCTTAATACACATTTTATTTCACTAACTTCCAAACCTTCCTGGTAATAATGGACCCGGTGTGAGAAAATTCTCCCTGCAACTCAGTGCTCTCAGCTCTGAACTGCCCCCAGAACTGTGGGGACAGTTACCATATGAAAATGTTTGCAGGAGGCTCAGCCGTCAGCGCAGAGGCTTAAGCAGCAATCCTCCTTTCTGATTAGTTTCACTGCAGATCCCAGGCAAACGGAGTCCCCAGTCTCTTAACACAGGTAGCACTGAGGCTTGTCAGGTCAGGGGGAGGGGAGCGGCTGATGTGATTAAAAATTCACTGCGAAACACAAGCCAACAAATTGTGCCCTTCGGGAAGACTAAAGATTGACTGCAGGGTCAATTTACTGCCCCAGCCTGGGAATCTGTCCCCTGATCTGGGGACATAGAAATCAGTCTTTGTTGGATCTAAGAGTCAGGGAGTGGGGACAGGTCAGACCGCCCAGGTAGGGCAGAAAGGGAGGTATGACAGACTCCAGGGGACAGGATTCCTCCCTTCCCTTCCGCTGCCTCCCTCCCTCTCTCTTTTCCTTTCTTCCTTTCTTCCCGTAAATAATTCTTGAGTCCCAGTTGAGCCAGGTCAAGGTCTAGGCTCTGAGCTAGAGAATGAATGTAACCCAATTTTGACCTCAAGGACACAAAAGTTCAGGACAATGACACTGGTCAGTCATATAGAGATCAGCACAGGTGCCATTAGGAAAAGTCCCTGATGCTGGGAAAGATTGAGGGCAGAAGGAGAAGAGGGCATCAGAGGATGAGATGGCTGGATGGCATCACTGATGCAATGAACATGAACTTGGGAAAACTCCAGGAGATGGTGAGGGACGGGAGGCCTGGCATGCTGCAGTCCATGGGATCACAAAGAGTCAGACATGACTGGGCGGCTGAACAGCAACAATGACAAGTGCCACGGAGCCCAGAGGCAGCTCAGCCTTGGTGGTGGTGGGGAGTTTGGGAGTATCCAGGGTGTCTTCTTCCAGCAGAGATGGTATCTGAGCTGAGCTTTGAGAGGCTTTGGACAGAGAGAGGTGGGACTTAGAAGAGCCTGGGCACTGGCGCCAGGACACCTGGGGGATACAGATAATTCAGGGAGAGCAAGAAAAGGGAAGGTGAGGCTGGAGAGGCAGTCTGGGCTTGAAGCATCTTATAAGCCAGGCTGTAGTGAGAAGAGTGAATCAGACAGGCCCATGGTACATCTGATGATCTCAAATCCTAATTCTGCTATTTAGCATTGTATAGCTATTTAGCTAATTGTACAGTTTCTCATGCTTGGGGCTGTTAGTCATCAGTATGAACAGGAATTCTAACACCTACTTTATAGAGTTGAATCTCCAAGTCAGTGTCTGGCCCATTTGGACTGTCAGCAAATGGCAATTCTTTCTTTGCCCCAAGTGTGTTGATTGGAGAGAATGTGGGACAGGAAACCAGGCAGGTCGGGGTCTGGCTAGTAACCTTTCCCTCTCTGGTAGAATTACCTATTACCAAGCCCTTTGAAACTCATACATTAGCTAGAGCAATAGAACTCAGAGTCCCCTGGTGGGCTCCAGATTCTAGTCTCTTGGTTGGGGTGTGAGGTTTCAGGGGAGCCCCTCTGTGTCTGGGCAGCTTGGAGGCAGTGACAGTCCTCAGCCAGTGTGCTGTGGGGGCACACGGTGAGGGTGCCAATGGATGAGGCCCTTGCCTTCGGTAGAATGGATATTTACAGACTGAGTGTGTGTGTATGCATTTTGTTTGTATCCTCTTCCATCTCTGAAGGGGTAAACAGGTTGTACCTGTTTACCACAGCACCCAGCAGTACCAGGGCCCAGGACATCTTGGTTGCATGAATGCACAAACTATCCGTTTCTTCTCATTTTTTCTTCCCTCCGAGTCACGCCTGCCCCACTCAGTACTGGCAGGAGGCCCCAGATCATGAAGTCGGGGGAGGTTATCCTGGGAAGTGGGTTTCCCCTTGCCCTTCAGTCTACTCTCATCTACTCCCAGAGAAGATGATAGACTTGACCAAGCGTGTGGGAGTTTGTTCCCCCTTCTGGGAAGGGTCCCTTTCCACGCTCTGGGTAGCACCTTATTATTCTGCCACTGAGGTCCAGGACAAACAGGTGGTGGCATAGGGGCTATCTAGAGTCATCAAAGGTCCCATCAAACAGCTATGGCTCCTAACATCTGAAAGCCATCTTTAACTTCATGATTCCGACCAGTTCAACTTCTTCTTCAGGAAGACTGCCCTGGCTTCTTTCCCACTTTTTATGGCATGGTTTCCAGACCACAATTACATTGGGACTTTGTGTAAATCTAGAAGTCAGAACTGCAGACCAAAGCTATATCTGAGTATGTTCCTACCCTACACCTTGGCCCTCCATCATCCTACAGCGACCACCACTGTCACCTGTGTGTGCACACCTGTCCTGCAAGGTGATGGGGTGCCATGAGGCAGTGCCCCATGATGCACGTGGGCAGATGGGCTCAGAGAGGTGAGTTAGATCACCAAGTTCACAGAGCAAGCAGGAACACAGCCGGCAGTCTTGCTTCTCCTGCTTCCTCTCTGCGCCACTGCATACTACTCAGCTTTCTATTCCATTTGGATTTGGGGAGGGAAAGAGTCTATATTTTATTGCTCCTTTAAGGTTGATCACAATGAGGTGTAATTTCCAGAGTCTGAGTGAAGGAATTCATGGCAAGAATGATCAAAAGCCTTTAGTCATTAATGACACAGTCACATGTTGCATTTTTATTTCACACAAGGCAGCAAACACAGTGATTTAGTATATAGGCTATGGCAACAGATCACCTGTGTTCCAAGCCCAGTTCCATTACTTGTTGTGTGAGTTTGAGCAAATTGTTAACTCTCTGTGCCTCAGTTTCCATATTGTAATTTTGAGATAATTACCTTTTATGGTTATTATATAAAATAGTTTAAATAAATTAAAAGGTACAAACACAACCAAACCTGCATTTGAATAAGCGCTCTATAAGTTTATGGCTTCCCAGGTGGCTCAGTGGTAAAGAATCTGCCTGCTGATGCAGGAGATGCTGGAGACATGGGTTTGATCCCTGGGCTGGAAAGATCCCCTGGAGGAGGAAATGGCAATCCACTCCAATATTCTTGCCTAGAGAATCCCATAGACAGAGAAGCCTGGCAGGCTACAGTCCATATGGTTGCAAAGAGTTGGACATGGCTGAGCGTGCATGCCCTGCACCTCTATAAGTTTATGTTGTTATTATAGCTAAAAGTACTGAGGGCTCATTCTCTAGCTCTGGAGAAGAGAATGGCAACCCACTCCAGTATTCTTGACTGGAGAATCTCATCAACAGAGGAGCCTGGTGGGATACAGTCCATGAAGTCACAAAGAGTTGGACATGACTGAGCAACTAACATACATTCTCTAGCTAGACTGTTCTGGAAAAAGATAATAAAGGGAAAACAACAGCTGGGTCCTGTTCATTCAAGAGGACTTGAGGTCTAGGCAATGGTTTGAGGGTATTTTAACAACTCTGCTGATTAATGAGAAAAAGAATTAATCAGCTGGCCAAACTTTTCCAGTGTTGGCCCAGGTTCAGACTTAATTATAACTGCCGCTCAAATCATAGGATTTGGCTACCCCCAAAAGTGCAGGTGGTCCTCAGAAGCCTGGGCTATGCTAATATGCTGGTCTGCACTGAAGTCAACAAAATGAAGCAAATCAGAGCAACAAGGATGGCAGAGAAAGCCAGGCAATAGTTTTCCTCCCCTGAGATTAAAAGAAGACTATAGAGTCCCTTAATGGAACAGATGAATTTAATCATTCATTACCTTAGGACAATCACTAAAAAAAAAAAAAAATAGATCTCATATCCCCAAGCAATGGAAATTCCACTGATAAATTCAAGCTATAACAAGAAGGCAGTCTTGATATCAAATACTGTGGCTGGGTTTTTAAATAAATGGATCATTTTATGAAACAATGTGCTTGCTATCAAATCATATACCCAGCTTTTACAAAAGACTAAAAAGAAATATGTTCCACATACTAGAATACAATTTCATGGCTGGGCAGAAGCAACCGGGCCTTATCTTGCTGGAGGACATGCCCATTCCAGCCAGCACTCTGCTTCTCATTAAAAAACAGCCAAGATAATTGCAATGGATAAGAACAGCTTTGGAGTAAGTTCTTCCCCTCCTCCTTTTAAACCTGTGGCATTCATGCTATGCCAACCCCAGTCAGCACTTGAGCCCAGACATAGCAGTGGTTCTTCCCCAGGAAAGAGCCCTGCAGGATGGTGCATCCAGTTCATCAAAAAATTACACTCCATTTGTACTGTTTTTCATCCTGCTCCAATTCATAAATCCCAACCAATAACTGTGGTATGTATATGCAGTGGAATATTACTCAGCCATCAAAAGGAACACAATTTGAGTCAGTGCTAATGAGGTGGATAAACCTAGAGCCTATTATACAGAGTGAAGTAAGTCAGAAAAGCAAATATCATATATTAACATGTATATATGGAATCTAGAAAGATGGTGCTGATGAACTTATTTACAGGGCAACAGTGGAGACATAGACATAGAGAATGGACTTAAGGACATAGGCAGCAGTGAGGGAGGAGAAGGTAGGATGAATGGAGAGAGTAACATGGAAACATATACACTACCATAGGTAAAACAGATAGCCAATGAGAATTTGCTATAGACACAGGGAACTCAAACCAGGGCTCTGCAACAACCTAGGGGTGAAGGGAAGGGGTGGGAGGAGGGAGGGAAGTTCAAGAGGGTGGGGACAAATATATACCTATGGCTGACTCCTGCTGATGTATGGCGGAGGCCAACACAGTATTGTGAAGCAATTATCCTTCAATTACAAATATATACATTTATTTAAAAAAGAAAAGCAATGTAGAAGTTCTTTAGGAGAGAGGAGGGATTTTCTTTCCAATACAGAGAAGTCCAAGACGTATGTATTTGCTAACACTTGCCTTCCCCAACCAACACATCTCAGCCTGATTTCCAACTGGGTAGCAACATGGTCTTAATGGGCTGTTGGGGCATCCATTTTTGTTAATTTTGCAGTGAACAATTTCCTCCCTGGTTTAAGTGGCCTGCAGACTGTGAATTGTGAATCCTCATTAGAAGGGAAGAGGTATTGTCCCGCACTTGGCGGCTTCCATACATCACATTTTCAAGTGGCTTTAGCATGCTAGAACATTTGTGAGCACAGGGCCTGACAGGAATAATCCCGAGATGTGACTCTGTGTTGGGCAGCAGCACTCGAAACACTTCTGTGATCCCATCTGTGATTCACCAAACATTCGTGCCGAGGCACAGACAAAGGTGAATTAGTTCCAGACAAAATGCATCAATGCTCTATTGAATAGTCAATTATTAAACACATAATGGAATCTGTGGTTAGCAAGGCATGCTGACGATGTGCCATGTTTGCACAATTTCTAACAGGAAAGAAAGGCTGGCTTCTAGTTTTTGAAAAATGAAACGGTTCAGTGGTATTTAAGGTAAACTTGAAAACACACATCTTCCCTCGGAAGTGCATGTGAGATTTGTGTTTATTATTCACATTTTCTTCCATTTCTCCATTTAATTAGAGCTTGTGGCAGTTAACTCTTAAAATCCCACAATCAGCAGCTCTGGAGGGGACTAGTAGGGGTAGGTATTCCAAGGGGGTACACCATCTAACAGTCTTTGTAGTTTTGATTTGTTTGGGCCTTTATTTGACTTAGGTGTCAATGTGGATGTGTGTGTGCTGAAACTCACAGAGCTTCAAGCAAAATAATGCCTTGGGCAGCTTGCCTTCCTACCCTGCTTCCTGGAAATTCTGAAATGGATGCAAAGCACCATCTCAGAGCTCTTCTCTTCCACCTATGCTGGCTTCTACACTAACTCAGGCAGTCCTGGGACACAAGAGGCTATTCAGTGGTTTGAATGTAGAGCACTGCTCTTGTAGCTCAAGCTGGATGATTAAGAACAAAACCACACAGAAGCACTCCATTTAATGCATCAGGAACCAGTGCTGCCCATCTCTCCAGGTTCTGCCGTGACCTATGCGTCTTTGAAAAGACCACCTACCCTCTTTGGATTTACTCATCTTTAAAATGGGGGAGGGGGATGACTTTAAAAAGTCTTTGGTTGCTCATGTACATAGTGCAATCAGATGCCAAATTTTGGGTGTTTGCATTGTTCACTGAACAGTCTTAACTAACTTGGGGTAGGAACGTGAGATGGTTTCATCTTTCTCTAACCATTGCCTTCAGCTGGGTATGTTGATTCCTCTCTTTAGCAACATCATGGCAAGATTCCATCGCTTTCCTGCCACTTGCCACTATTAGATGTTGAGTCCAGTTGAAATCTGAAACTCCATTTATTCTTTTAAGACTTTTTTGGATGTATACCATTTTAAAGTCTTTATTGAGTTTGTTATGACACTGTTTTATGTTTTGGCTTTTTGGTCATGAGTCATATGGGACCTTAGCTTCCCAACAAGGGGTTAAATCTGTACCCCCTGCACTGGCAGGCAAAGCTTTAACCACTGGACCACCAGGGAAGTCCCTGAAACTCCGTTTATGTATCCCCTTCTCTTCTCCCCTAGGGAAGACTCTACCAATATGCTATGGTTTGAATGCTCATGTCCACCACCAACACTGCCCCCCCAAATCATATGCTGAAATCCTAACTCCCAGAGGTGATGGTATTAGGATGTGGGGCTTCAAAGAGGTGCTAACATCATGAGGGTGGAGCCCTCATGGATTGAATTAGTTCCTTATAAAAGAGACCCCATAGAGCTCCTTCACCCTTCCATCATGTGAGGATACGAGGACAAGTCCACATACGAGAAGACAGCCCTCACCTGGCCATGCATGTGGACACTGTGATCTCAGACTTCCAGCCTCCAGAACTGTGAGAAATAAATTCCTGTTGTGTGTAAGCGATGCACTCTGCAGTACTTTGTTATAGCAGCCCAAATAGACTAAGACATTGAGACTTTAGGACTTGGAGAAAGGAGGGGGGAGGGTTTGCTCCCCTGCCTGGCACCTGAGAGTTGTGGGTGCAGTCAGCCATGCACACACCTGCTCTTCTTCATCCCTTGGATCTCAGGTCTAGGGCAAAGAAGAGAAAAAGAGGGAGCAGAAGTCTTCCCTTTTCCATGATCACTGGCCAGTGGAGGGAGGCAGGTGCAGCTGGCCTCGCTAAGATTTGCTGGGAGTGTTTCTGGCTGGAGGCTGATGTGGGGGTCCCCACATCAATGGTGATCAGATCATGAGCTCTGGGGACAGTGCTCAGCTTCCCCACAGCTGAGGATTTCTCCAGAAAGGGGAAAACGATGTTTCTTTATTTTCTCCATAGTCCATGTTTCTAACGCCCCTTTCTGGGTGAGACATGAATCATGTGTCATTTGGCCGCTGGTCACTTAGACAGCCCATGGCTTCTGTGTGCTCCTCTAACCTCAGTGTTATTCTCATGGGGTCGAGAAGAAGAGTTCTCTCCTGTACCAGCCACAAGTCTCATGTGGTGGTGGTGGTAGACTCTTGATACCACAATTCTGACTTACTCTGCTGGGGTGAGCTGCTACCACCAGCCTCCCACCTTGAGAAGTTTCTAGCAGAGAACTGGGCTGTAGCCTCTGTTTAAACATATACCTTAAATTGCAGGGAATATGTGTCAAACTTTCCCGCTATTCATCACCAACCACCCCTCCATCCAGCGTCAGCTCTGGAGGTGTCTATGAAGACCATGTCCACCAAACCACTCAGGGCTGTGTGAAGCCAGCTCTCCCCTCTTGCAGGCTCCTCAGTCATCTCTTGGAGCTTCATGTGCTGACTTCAGCAAAGGCTTGTGATTCTCTTCTCTGCTGACCCCCATTCTCCTTGGGATATTACTCCTGGGCAGCTGGCCTCCAGAGTGAAGCTGGTGTTGGTCCGAGTCTGCTCTGCCCCTCATCCCTGCAACCCACACAGAGATGTATCTCTCTTTTCTTAGGGCAAGTCAAGGAGCCCCTGGGGCCAGAGAGTCTTAAGATCAATGGTGTCCAAGTGTCTGCATGGACATGAGCAATGCATGTGTCTGCATTGCTCAGCAGACTGTCCCCACTCATCAAACTCAGACCTGTGATGTTATTAATAAAACTCAATTTGAAAAAATAATAGACTGGCAAAGGGCCAGGTGGCCCATGACTGAAGGTGGCAGGCCTGGTTCTGCCATTCCCCCCTGTCCTTAGGGGGGGGGGTTGGTTTCTGACTCTAGTTGTTTTGTGTTCACTTTAGGATATAGAGTACATGGTGACTCTGTTGCCCCAGCATGAGGTTTTATGGGAGATCCCGAATCTTCTGGAAAAGTCCTGTTGCAACATTTTGTTATTAGTATATGTGTTTTTCTGATTTCATCAGATCCTCACAGGGTTACATGACACCCCCCTCCCTCAAATATTAAGAACTATTGAAACATAGGATGTATTTCTAAAGGGAACTCTTCAAAGCTTAAGATTTTAATTGCAACTAGGGTAGGCTTGTGTCTCAACATGAATTGGGAAGATTGGTAAAATGAGGCCACCCTTCCTCCACCTGCTTGTGTGGCAGAGCCTGGAGATTGGGTGATTGTGCAGGTCTGTAAATTCTAAAAGGAGGTCCCATGCTTCCAAGGAAGGGCCAAGTCTCTATGGTCAGGGAGACTGTGGCTAATGTGCCCCCTTGAGACAGCTGAGGCAGGAACAGGCCTCCATGAGACAGGGCTCCACGCAGGCTGAGAGGTGCACTGTGGTTGTACCACATCGGGGGTGCGGAGTGGAGACAGAGGAAGACAGCCTGTGGCAGACTCCACATAGAAGATGGGTGAATAACATCTGATGGGGTAAATGTTTTCCAGCCCTGCCACTTCTTGTTGACTTTCCCCAGAATGCTTGATGAAGCCTGAACTAGGGGCCCAATTTCTGCTCCCAGCTCTCCCTCCAGGCTCAATGGGAGGGCCATTGTATCTGAGCAGCCCTCTCTCATCTCATCCCCTTATCACCATACACCTCTCTGGGTATCCGTGTTTTGACAGCAGCCCTTCTTAGTTCAAGCTTCTTAGGGCAGGTTAGGCTATGTCATGGTAACAAATAAGGCCTCCGACCTCAGTGGCTTAGAACAGGAGTTCATTTCTGACTTAGATAAAGTCTGATATGAGTCAGTAAGGGCTGGTCTCCACCTGATGACTCAGGCCCTGGACTCCCGCCATTTTGATATGCTGCCCTGTTAATACATGTCCTCTGAGATCTAGGGAAGGGAGCAGATCTCTTCCTGTGTCACCTTGGAGCTTTAATTTCCTTAATGGATCTTGCATTTCTTCACAGGCACTCCATACATTTGCCATGTGCAAGGGCTATTTCTATCTGCACCATGGATATAATTCAATGAACTTGCTGCATAAAGTTACAGTGAGTTAGGGTTGGACTTACCTGAGCCATGCTAGATCCAGTAATGACACTGTGTATTTATATAGCCCTTTTACTTTCCAAGAGCTTTCAGATTTATCATCCATCTCATTTCATTTCTTCAACACCTTTTTGAAGAGTGAAGGCCTGCTTCCTCCCTTCACTGTCCAATTGGAGAAACCACGTTCAGCACCACTCGGTGCCTCACCTGTATCCCGTAGGTGTGACTGGGCCACCCAGTGGTCCAACTGCACAGTGGAATTGGGGTGACAACAGATGGATGGAGTCCTCTTGTTCCTTCTGGACCCTCCAGCTCCTTCCTTCCTTCCACCTCCTGTCCACACTGCCTCCAGGTATCTCCCTTCCCCTCCTGTCTGAAACCTGTCCTTCTGTGCTCACTGCCACCACCCTTAGGTCTTGCAGGGACCTGAAAGTATCCAATTTAATAATGCAATAATAATTCAGTCAACTCCCACTGAATACTTGATGACTGGATCTTAAGCAGAGCATACAGAGTTTGAAGTGGAATGGTTGCAGCCTTTCTTAAAATTCCCAGATATTCTTAAGACTCTTAAAAATGTGTTAGAACTGTCTAAAGTAAGAGATTTGGCATTTAAATTGTGAAATACAAGGCACAGTTCTGTTTAGTGTGAAACAATATAAAATTTCAATTTTTTGAAACATCAGAAGAAATACAAGTAGAGTCTTGGAGTTAAACAGGATAGTTTGCACACATGCATTTATCCTTACTGCCTCCTGAGACACCAATATAATGGTAGAAAAAAGGAATGAAAATAGTATAAATCTGCCAAGATATGGAGATTAGGAGCAAAGAAGACAGTGGGGAAGAGAGAGCAAAGGGATTAGGGAAATGGGGTGTGGGTGGTGGTGAGGCTGAAATGCATGTGACCTTAGTAGGGATGCAACAGAGGACCTGATGGATTCCCATCCAGAGTCAGGAGGTTCAGGGATGGGGAGGTCCAGTTGGCTCCAAACACAAGAGTAAGACTTGAGACAGGTAGACAGGATATGAGTCTGTGAAAGGAGAAAGTAGACCCTCAGACCTCCTCTTCTTTAGCTGGCATTGGGGGATGGCTCTGAAGAAGCTCTACCAGGGAGTCCCTGAGATCAGGACTTGTAACACAGAGCAGAAAGGGGACCTGGGAATTACATTGAAAATGGAGAAATCAAGTCTAAGTTTGGAACTGATTAGGGAGAGGCCAGCTTCTTTCCTCACTCACCTTCCACAAGAATACTGACTGTGTAGGTTACCACACCCATGCAGAAGTCAGGAAAAATATTTCAGGATGGAGAAGAAAGAAAGGACAGAAGGAAAGAAGAAAAAAAGAAAAGAAAGAGACAAAAGGAGAGGAAAGAAAGAAAAATAAAATTATGGACTCAATCTACACAGTCTAAATCTAACTAATGGGAGTTCTAGAAAGGAAGGGCAGAAAAGACTGGTGGAGGAAATTATCAAAGACATTGTACAAGTACGTTTCTCAGACTGAAGGACTTGAATTTCAGAGACAAAAGGGCCTTTCACATGCCCAGCACAGTGGGTGAAAAATGACCTACATGAAGGCCAGAGTACCAGAGTTGCAGCAAAGATCCTAAAAACTCTCAAAGAGAGAGGGGGGAAAGGAGGGAGAGGGAGAAAGAATGAATCATATAAAAATAAGTGGGACTCAAAACAGCATCAGACTTCTTAATGGCAACCCAGGATGCCAGCAGATAAAGAGTAATTCTTCAAAACTCTTCGGGGAAATATTTTCTAGTCTAAAATTCTCTGCATGGCCAAACTGTCAAGGATAGAACAATTACCTCTCTTTAGAAGAGTGTGCTCCACAAAAATGGAGTCCAAGAAGACAAAAACAGAACAAAACAAAACAAAACCCACAGGAACTAGGAGACGAGGGAGGCAGCACAGAGAGAGGTGAAGGGATTGGCCAGTTGATGATCAAGGATGTCCTGAGCACAGCTGTGGAGCAGTTCTGGAGAGTAACTCTTCAGATTGGAGCAGGAGGATGGAGGGGCCCCGGGGCGGTGTCACCAGAGAAACAAGAAATGGAATGTAGAGATTATCTCATATATTTAACTGTAATGAGAGTTGCTTTACAACTAGGTCCAAGTTTAGCATGAATTAGTGATCGAGGTCTAGGAAACAAACAAACCAGAAGGGACGGCAATTTCAACTTCAGGAAAAATGAAAACGTGTACAAGAAAGTGAATGTAGTTACCATACGCTATTTGGCTCTGTCGTGAGCCGTATTTATATGGCTCTAGAAATGTACACTCTACAGTAATTCAATCCAAAATTGTGATGCAAATCAACTGGGCAGATGGAAAGAAAGCTCATGAGATGGTGAGGAGGGGTAAGAGGGAGAGAGGGCTCCCTCCTCACATTTTTTAAAAACTTAATTGAATTTATTTATTTTTATTTGAATGTAATTACTTTACAATGTTGTATTAGTTTCTGCTGCACAGCATCATAAATCAGCCATATGCATACATGTATCCCCTCCTTGGCCCTCCCTCTCACCCTCCCTTTCCATGACCTTCTTACCTTTTATAATAGAAGATGATGGATGATGGGTATTATCTAAAACAGAGCAAGGACTGGCCTCATAAGTCTCTTACTTAGCAAGATGAAGATACACACCAGAAAAAAACCTGCCGAGGAGCTGGAATGTTTTTCCTTTGAGGAGCAGGACTGAGGCACAAAGGATGGTAAGGAGGTCACAGAGGGGACAGATTCAGGAGTTGTGGTGCCTGAAACATATGCAATTTGGGAACCTCTAAGAATGAGAATGATAAAAATTAGGGACAAAGATTTAAGAAGGGTTTGTCATAATGAGAGGCTCTGAAAATCTGGCACCACTTGCTTCAGGGTGCAGCCCCCTCTGAAGTCAGGAGACGCTGTTGGTCATTTTAAACTTTACAGCATTATTTATTGCTTGATTCAATGCATTGTTATTATTTGATACACATTAAAACTCAACTAATGATGTCACTTGAGTTAAACCATTTCTACTTGGCTTTACCTGGTGCTGTGCTAGTAGTAAAGAACCCGCCTGCCAATGCAGGAGACATGAGAGACTCAGGTTTGATCCCTGGGTCGGTCAGATCCCCTAGAGGAACGCATGATAACCCACTCCAGTATTCTTGTCTGGGGACTCCCCATGGACAGAGGAGCCTGGCAGGCTACAGTTTACAGGGTTACAAAGAGTCAGACACGACTGAAGAGACTGAGCATGCAGCAAGTGGAGAGCAAACTAATTTGTGCTCGTTGACACTTGCTCACTCCTTGCATTTCTTGGTCCTCCCTCTTCCACTTGAAAAGCCTTTTTTTTTTTTTTTGCTGAACCCCACAGCATATGGGATCTTAGTTCCCCAACCAGGGATTGAACTCATGTTTCCTGCATTGGAAGGTGAAGTCCTAAACACTGGGCTGCTGAGGAAGTCCCCATCTGGATAGTTTTACAGTGAAGTTTCTCATAGAGCTTTGTGCTGGTTTGGCCAAGAGCTCTACTGCTAATATGTTTTAAAAAAATCTGTCCCGCCTTTCTCACCTGTCCCCTGAGTCTAAGTTTCAGTCCTGCAAGGCCCCTCAACAGAAGGATAGCTCCCTGCCTGGTAACCATCACAGATGTTGGGCCAGTTCCCCTGAGGAGCAGAAACCCTTGTTTCAGGGCAAAGCTCAGTTGGCATCTTAGATGCCCCCTCTCAATCGGCAGAGCTCAGCCCAGAACTCAGGGCTGGGGCAGGAAGGAGGCATTGGATGGCTGTCCATTTTGGAGGGGCAGGGCCTCTCCAGAGCACTCTTATTTGCCTCTACAAAGTCATCTAAAAAGAAGGCCATTATTACGTCAACATGGTATGATTGCATTTGATTTTTTCAGAAAGTTTCAGCTACATTCAATAGCCATGCTCTGAATGACTCCTGTGTACAGGGTGCTGTGCAAGGCTCTGTGTGGGTGGGGCCCTAAAAAGAGTATTGGAGGGTACCCCCAAAATGGGTAACACCTGGCCCTGCCCTTAAAGAGTCCATGACCCCAGCCCAGGCTTGCCTGGGTCAGCTCAGCCTAGAGGCTGCCCTGCACCTTTCAGGGCTAGCAGGACCCTTTCTATGTACCACACTCTGCTCTCAGAGTCAGGGTTGAAGGGTGGATTCACACACAGATAGAAAAGATATAGGGTCTGACCTCAGAGAGGTCTCTGTCTTATCCCTGAGAGATGGTCCCTGCTTCTGAGAAAGTTATAGTCCATCTGTGAACATAAAGCATATCTGTTTAAATCTGGAGTTGGAAGTGATGGAATTCAGAGAAGGCAAAGAAAGTGCCTATGATTGGGGAATTTCTTGTAGATAGAGGTTTTGTCCTTTCTCTTTGACCAAGATGTATTAAATTTACAAACAAACGAAGAAAAATATCAAGAGTACACTTTATTCTGAGCTTTATCAATCATAACCAACTTGAACTTGCTGTCACAGCAGTTTTCTCTCCTCCTGGGGTATAGACTGGCTGTATCCCGAGTCAGGGATGCCTGAATGACTTCTATTAAATCGTTACGAGCCAGCCTGGGGTTCCTCTTCCAGGAAGCCTCCCAGGACACATGGGTTGAGTCAAGCCCTCCCACTGTGCCCCTCTACCTCACTCAGTAGTAGTGTGGATCATGTGGCCAGAAGCTGCCCATTGCCTCCCCAGACTGTGGTTAAAAAAAAAAAAAAAGAAAGTCAGGGGATAACTTTGCTGAAGACTGTGGCTCCTGGTCCAGAACCTGGCACATGGTAGATGCTCAGAGGATGCTCCTCACAGTGAACAGGACACAGTCTGTGACCTCCTTCAGGCTGGCTTGTGACTGTGTGGGGGTGAGGGACTAGGCGGGTGGGTGGAGGACTGGGGGCTGCCAGAGCCCCCCACAAGGTGTGAGGCATTTCCAAATTTGTCACCTCTAGGTCACGTTGGGTGGCTGTCTCCAAGGTGGATGATGCTTCTCCTCCATCTCAGCCTGATTCCCACTCTGCTTGCACAACTGTAAGAGAGATGGCCAGCACTGATCTCCCTCACATATCTGGTAAGAAATGGAAGTTCAAATCTGAAAAAGAATAGATAGCATGTATATTGTATACACATATATGTTGTTGCTATTGTTTAGTTGCTAAGTCATGTCTTACTCTTTTGCGACCCTTTAGACTGTAGCCCTCCAGGCTCCTCTGTCCATGGGATTTCCCAGGCAAGAATACTGGAGCGGGTTGCCATTTCCTTCTCCAGGGGATATTCCTGACCCAGGGATCAAACCCACATCTCCTGTATTGGCAGGCAGATTCTTTACCACTGAGCCACCAGGGAAGCCCCACATATAAAATAACTAAATCACTTTGTTGCACACCTGAAACTAGATCAGCATTTTAAATCAACTAAACGTAATTCAATTTTTTTTAATTAAAAAAAATGGGAGTTCAAAAACTTTGGTTTGCAGCATAGATGCTTAAACTTGTCTTCCTAATAGTTTATGTCTATCCCTCTGGCTGTCTGATAATCTGTTTGTTTGTTTTTTTTTTTTTTTTGGTTTTAATTTTGGGAAAAAGTGAAAAATATGATGTAATTTGGGGCATGAGAGTCAAAAACATTTTAAAAATGAGTATTTGACTAAATTAAAATATTTACTAATCTTAACATAATTAAAAATCAATCTGTTTAATAGAGAAAGGGTTAAAAATTCAAGCAGGCAAATAACTTAATTTAAAACCATCACAATATTGTAATTAGCCTCCAATTAAAATAAATAAATAAAATTTAAAAATGGGGAAAGAGTCTGAATATACAGTTTCCTAAAGATGATATGCAAATTACCAATAAGCACATAATTAGCCATTAGGAAAATGCAAATCAAAACCACAATGAGATACCACTTCACATCCACTAGGACAGCTAGAATCAAAGAGACAGATAATAAGTGTTGGCAAGGATGTGGAGAAATTGAATCCCTCAAACACTGCTAGTAAGATGAGAGTATAAACAGGCACAGCCCCTTCAGAAACTGTCTGGCAGTTACTCACATGTTAAACATAGACCTAGCAATTCTGCTTCTAGGTATACCCCCAAGACAAATGCAAACATGCCCACACAAAAACTTGTACTCAGTGTCACTGCAGCATTGTTTGTAATAACCAAAAAGTGAAAACAATCACAATGTGCATCAGCTGAGAAATGGAGAAACAAAATGCAGTATATTCACACAAGCGAATATTATTTGGCCATTAAAAGGAATGAAGTACTAATTGATGCTACAACAGGAAACATTATGCTAAGTCAAAGAAGACAGTCACCAAGGGCCACACATTATATGATTTCATTTATAGGAACCTACGAAGCAGACAAGTGTCTAAAAATAGAAAGTAGACTAGGGCTTGTCTAGGACTGGGGCCAAGGGAATGGCAGATAACTACTAATAGCTGCAAGGTTTCTCTCAGAATGATGAAGATGTTGGAAAGGTGATAGTGGTGATGTTTGCTCAACTCTGTGAATATGCTAAAAGCCATTGGATTGTACACTTTAAGTGGGTGAATTATATGGTATATGAATTATCTCTCAATAAAGAAATCTGAACAGGGCATCTTTCTCCAGCTTTTCCTGACTCCACAGCCTTCCTTCCACTGAATTCAACCAGCAGCTTCTCCCTAGCAAGGATTCATCCATGGTCCTGTTAGTCTCCCCCACCTGAATGTGAATTACTTGAGAGAAAATTTGGTATCTTTTGCCTTTATTATCAGTTGAAGTAAACACAGTACTGAGTACCAAGGAGTTTGATTATCAGTTGACTGGTAAATATTGATAAATTGATAAATGTATTTTTTGAAATGCAAAGAGGAATAGATAAATAATCCCTTACACATGCCATTAGCAACAGCTGGTACATATGTGTATGTGTGCACATGTTTGCATGTGCACTAAAGCCAGAGAAAGAGAGAGATGGAGAAAATGTTTGGGTCTTTGGGTGGGAGCTGTCCATATCTTTCTGATCCTTGTAAAGCAAGTGTTTGAGGGAGGGTAGAAGGAGGCTATGTAGAATGGAGGGACCTACATTTTCATTCCAGCTTAGCTGATACCTGGCCTGCAGCTTGAGTCCTGGGACTCAGTTGCCCACTTGTGAAAGGAGGGGCTGGAGGTCAGGTCTCAAAGATGCCTTGGAGCCTGGACGTCATTTGACTGAGTCTAGGGGAAAGATTCCGATTGGGGTCTGGAATATTAGCTCTACCACAAGCTTTCAACGGTTGATAACTCATTCCCTCTCTGGGCGATCATTTTCCCATGTGTACTAATTTGGACTGGGGACTCAATGTCTTCTTCCATCAGTGTGTTTCCACATGGGACCCCCTGGGTCATAGCTTGGGCACTAGCTCTGCTGGTAGCTACTAAATCTGCTTGAGTCAAGGATGTTCAAGGATGGCTCATTTCCATCTACTCCCCAGTTCCAACTTGATTTTTCACTTTCCCTCTGGACAAAAGAAGACAACAAGACAGAGCAGTGATTACAGCGTGGGTTGGGGGTACAGGGGAGTGGGGAGGAAAAAAAGGATGGGGAGGAGCAAGAGAAAGCTCCAGTGGCCAGGGCTACAGAAGAGTAGAGCAGAGGGTCTAGAATTTGCAGCTGATGAGGGATTTGAGGAGTCTGGAGCCATAGCAAGTACAAAGCTGTGGACCTCAGTCAGCTGTCCTTGGAACCACTTTGGGTGGATGTAGAGGCAGTACGCAGTGACTGCTTTGGTATCCTGGCTGGCAGTAGGTCCCTGTCACTCTCCCCAGAATGCCTTTGTGTATGCCCAATTACCCTGCCTCCCCAGGGTCTTCTCTCCTGCTGATATCATAATAATAGCAATCACTCCCATATTTTCAGCATCAAGCACTATAATTCCTTATCATCTCCCCGTGAGGCAGTTATTATGATTTCCACTTTACAGATGGGGAACTGGAGTGCACAGAGACTAGGAACCCAGGAGCCTCTGCCCCTGCAGACCCGGCTCCATCCACGTCTCGAGGCTTTGCTGTGGTGACAGGGTCTGGGTTCTTCCCTCTTTGCACAACCCTTCCTCCTGCCAGACCTACTGCCTATGTCTAAAGGCACTCAGCCTGTGTTCACTGACATTTTAGGTTTGACCTGGATTTGACCTTGAAGAGACAAGGCTCCAAAAGGAATCAACCTGGGCAGTGTCCCTGACGGGTCTCCTTCACTGCTCCCAGAAGAGGGGTGGCCATTGTGGTAGGAACAACCTCTCATTGGCTGAACTTGCCTCAAACTCCTGGGAGTTCATGTCATCTCAGGAGAGAGGCATGTAGGGCTTTAGTGTCAACCCAGTACCATGTTCCCAAATGGTCCTCCTAAGCCCGTGTCCCTGCTGCCATCAGATAACCCCCTGGGAGGGGACTGCAGTCACTGGTTGTTTGACGGGGGCCGGGTCAGATTTCACACATGCTGACTCTCCTTGGCTATATTCTCTGGTATCCAGAACAGAGTCTGTCAAAATGCTTGTTAAGACTATTTTTAAAAAGTCCCATTTAGCATCGAAGTGATGCCAGAAATGCAGTCTGTAAAGAAAGATGACAAATGATCACTTCCTCTTCCAATTCTGTACCAGGCCTGAAGCTGCAAGACTTATGCAGAATCTATTCTTGGACATTTAAGACAGAAGTTTCTTTTATTACTATTATTTTTAAAAATGCCAATCAAAATGTAACGTTATTAGCGGACTCTCAAAGAGTCCATGGACAGTATGTGAGTTAATGAGGTAGATTATGATCAACAGAATTGTCATTATGAAGAGAAAGGCAGAGTGTTCTGGTAATATACATGTATCAATGCAGATGAAAGTCAATCTCTTGCTGAATACCACCTTCCAACGGTGTTTCTAGGGCAGTTCTTTCATGGGAGAGAAGCCCCACAAGCAGTGTAGTATGAAGGTCTCAGACAATAACAGCAAACATTCTCTGCCACCACTGCACTGCCAGATACTGCTTGAAGTAGTGCTTTACCTGTGTATATGGGGCTTTGCAGGTGGCACAGTGGTAAAGAATCCACCCGCCAATGCAGGAGACATGGATTCCATCTCTGGGTCAGGAAGATACCCTGGAGGAGGAAACGGCAACTCAGTTCAGTATTCTTGCCTGGGAAATTCCATGGACAGAGCAGCCTGGTGGGCTACAGTCCTTGAGGTCGCAAAGAGCTGGACTTGACTCAGTGACTGAGCATGAGCACACATGTTACCTGTGTATATAATTTAATCCTTATAATAGGTCCGTACTATTATTACCTCCCATTAACAGATAAGGAAACATCTCTGAGAGGTTAAGTAACTAGCCCAAGGTCACACAGTTGTATGTGATAGAGCTGGAATTCAAAACTCAGGCGGCCAGTCTTCAAAGTCTGAACCCTTAATGTCTGCACCGACTGCCTCTCAAATGCTAGGATGATGCTTGAAGAAGTCATGCTAGCAGGGTCGGGAGAGGCTTCCTGGAGGCAGTAGTTTGGCACTTGAAAGGGGACTCCTTCTGACCATTCCCCTACTGGGGCCCCCACTGAGCCACCTGCTCCCCATGACTATTTTGCTGACCACACTGAGATAGTTCCCAGGGTCTGTGGCTCATCTCTTCCCTTCATCTCTCCCCGCTCTGCCTTTGTCCTCTGTGGCCTGGCCACAAGGCAGGAGCTCAGTGAACTGGGCCTGAATGGAGTTGCTTATGAGAAGAGGGAAGGAATGAGAGGACCTTTCAGGGTGGGCATGGGAATGTGGAGAGATCTGCAGAGTGTCCATGAGCCCGTGGGGAGTTCAGGTCAGAGGGCAAGATCGTGGAGGGTCTTGAAGACAAGCGAGGAATAACATCCTATCAAAGCAGAGTTAACTCTTGGGCAAGTAGGCTTCAGGCAGGGAAGAAGTTTGAAAATCTAAAGTGACTCTGAAGCCGTAGGAGAACCATCAAATTGTCCAAGCCATGAACCATCAAATGCAGACAAGAGCCCTGGGAAGATTTCTGATATCTGTGATGGGGGCAGATCGAGGGCACACTGGCAGGATGAATCAGTGAAATCAGAACAAAATCTACATCAATAAAAAGCAAAAAAATGCATAGGAACTTGTCCTTGTTGTGAATGTCACCAGCTGACTGTGCCCTGCTGGACCCCATCAGCCCCACATCGTGTTCCCCCTCACAGTCATCTTTCCCATGACACTGGTGAAGCCAACAACCCTTCATCTTTTCCCCAGGGCTGCAGTTTCAGACATATTTTCCTCTCATGCAAAGAGCCAGACTCTTTTATCCCACTCCATCATGCTGGAGTGGGAAAAAAGAATTGTTCCCCATCAGCCAAATTGATGCAAATGCCAACTCTGATTCAAAAACAGTCCCATCATTGGGAAGCTGAATTTCTCTCTTATAAGCTCCTCTTGAGCTCCCAAGGGAAGTAGAATAATCATTTATAAGAGTAATCATTTGCAAGATCTGACAGTGTCAACTTTCCAGCATGCTCAGCTCTGAAGCAAGTACTGATTCTCAGCACTCTGTTTTGCTTTCAGACTCCCTCCTTTAAGTGCTGGGGTCTTTCAGCACTGGAAGCCCACCACACACCCCTAACTAGTAACTAGGGCAGAACTAAGGGCTCCTTGCAGGCTTTATGTACACTATTCCCTCGTCTTTTGGTCTTTGCTAGGATGTTCTCACCTAATTCAGAATGTCCCCTCTATCCCTGCCACCAGTAATAGCGACTATTATTTACAAAGCACTTGCTATGCGTTAGGAGCTTTTTGCCCAGTGATCACATTTCATGCTTACAACAACTTTATGGAGATGCTGTTCCTATCTGTGTTTATGGATGAAGACAAGACACAGAGAGCTGAAGGAATAAGTACAGATCCAGAACAGGAAACCAGATAGTCTCTGACTCTAGAGCCACGCCCTTCCCAGTCTCCTATCCAGCTCTCAGCAGCCCTGCCCTTGTCCAATACAAACGAGGCGGCAGTGGAGGACACTGTGGTTTCTATGGCTGTGATGAGGTCTAGGGTGGAATGAATATTCTGCTGGTAGAATAGAATGATCCGTGCAATGACTGATTAAAAGACCCTGAGTGTGTCTTCACTGTCAGGTCATTTTAGGCTTTTAAAGTACACAGCATAATTGCTGAGCACAGAATTGATATAGAAACACTCATGGCTACTGTCCATTCAGCCCTGGCTACTAATGGGTGCTGTGCATGGATGCTGTCTAACCCATCATTCAAATGATCCCTTAATGTAGGTACTGTTAGCATTTCCATTTTACAGCTGAAGAGACTGAGACAGAGTACAGTGAAGTAAGTGGCTCAAAGTCGAATTCATCAAGTAGCAGAATCAGGATTAGAAGCCAGGCCTTTTAACTCCAGGGCCATCGCTGGGGAAACGGTTCTCTTGCTCCCATGCCTTCTCTCTTGTTCTTTCCTCCTCCGATCTGGCCTCGGCAGCTCCTCATACCCTTTGGTTCACACCTCACATCACCATTCATCTGTGAAGGACCCCTCTCTAGATGTTTGTTTGTTTACTACTTATCTATTTCTCCCACCTCTGATCACCACACCTATCTCCCCTTAGCTCCCTATAAGGTATTACTCTAATGAGTTTTATGTAAAAAATCTTAAATATGCATGTCACCTTGTAAAATACCTGAAGTTGTTTTATGCATGCCTGGCTTTAATTGATTTAAAGAGTATTGCACCATAAAATTCAAACTGGTTTTGACTTTTTCCCATTCAAATCTATGCTTTTAAGACCCATTCATGCTGATTTATGGGCTTCTAGTCCACAGCTTCTCACTGCTGCCTGGGATTTGATTCTCCAGCACATTTCACTTAATTATCCCTCCAGTGATGGACCCCAAAGTTTAACTTCCTGCTCTCAGAAATAACAACGCTGTTGACAAACATGCTCATACTGGTTCTCATATTAAATCTGCGAAGAATCTCTGGGTTGTGCAAACAGAAGTGGAATTGCCAGATCATGGGACATAAATACACATAATTTTACTAAATTCTGTTAAATTGCTTTCCAAAACAGCTGTAACAAATTTAAATTCCCAGAAAGCAGCACACAATGTTCTTTTTGTCGCTCCTCCTCACCTGGACTTGGATTACCCATTTTTCTAATTTCTGCTACTCTGATAGCTATAAAGTACAGTCTCATTTGTGATTTAATTTGCATATATTTGATTACTAGGGGGTGAGAATATCAACTCATTATTCATTTTCTGTAAATTCATATATTCATATCCTTGCTTCTTAAAAAATTAATTGGATTTCCTTTTTTCTTGATGACTTGGAGTTCCTGGTAGAGTCTCGAGTACATATTAATCCATTGATGGCACTGGATATTGTAATATCTTCCAGTCTGTCATTGATCTGTTCATTTTGTCTATGATGCTCTTGTTAAACCTCATGACTACCAAGTTATGATATCTACCTATTTTTGTTATTTTGTTTGTGCTTTGGGGTACTTGATAATAGCTATAATGCCTCCCTGGTGGCTTAGCTGGTAAAGAATCTGCCTGCAATGAAGGAGACCTGGGTCCAATCCTTGGGTTGGGAAGATCCCCTAGAGGAGGGCATGGTGACCCACTTCAGTGTCTCGCCTGGAGAACCCCCGTGGACAGAGGCGCCTGGAGGGCTGCAGTCCACGGGCTTTCAAAGAGTAGGACACAGCTGAGCAACTAAGCACAGCACACATGACAAAACTAGATGGTGTATTAAAAAGCAGAGACATTACTTTGCCAACAGAGGTCCATATAGTCAAGTTATGGTTTTTCTAGTGGTCATGAATGGATGTGAGAGCTGGACCATAAAGAAGGCAGGCACCAAAGAATTGATACTTTCAAATTATGCTGGAAAAGACTCTTGAGGGTCCCTTGGACTGCAAGGAGATCAAAGCAGTCATTCCTAAAGGAAATCAACCCTGAATATTCTCTTAAAGGACTAATGCTGAAGCTCCAAGACTTTGGCCATCTAATAAGAGGAGCCAACTCATTGGAAAATTGATGCTGGGAAAGATTGAGGGCAGGAGGAGAAGGGGGCAGCAGAAGGTGGGCTGGTTGGATGGCATTAATGACTCAATGGACATGAGTTTGAGCAAACTCTGGGAGACAGTGAAGGACAGAGGAGATAAGTGTACTGCAGTCCATGGGGTTTCAAAGAGTTGGACACAACTTAGGGACTAAACAGCAATGATAATCCATCTATATTTTCTTCTGTGAAGTTTATAGCTTTGTTTTCCATGCTTAGGTGTTTATTCTATCTAGAATCTTTTGGTATAATGATGTGACTTTCTTTTTCTCCTCCTGAAAACCAGTTTTCTGACACCACTGACTAAGCAATCTTTGCTTCTCCCATTGTCTATGGTACCACCTTGATCATCTGCACAGTTCCCATAAATACATAGCGGGAACTGTTTGTGGAGAGTGCCCCTCCTGATGTTGACGAGCTTTTTTGTGTCCTGTCCATGGACACAAAATCTTGTGTCTATCTGGGTGCTAATAGGTGCAATGGTTAGAAAGGCCTGCTCTCAGATGTGATTGCTGACCCCTAGATTGTTGTAATACACAGTGGGATGCTGATATGCATCCCAGCATGGCCTCAGTCTCTGGCTCAAACCTGGTTCAGAGGAGCAGTCTATACTGCATATATGAGTATGTACAGAGCCAGACTTAGATCACAACAGTCTGAGTTTGAAGCCCAGCTGCAGCTCCTATAAGCTAGGTGCACTTGGCAAATCACTTAATCTCTCTGAACCTTAGTTTTATCACCTGTCAACAAGGGGCCAAGAACACCTATTTCATAGGGCTATCAAGAAGATGAAATGAACTACCATGCACATTTACTGGCACATGGAAAGTGCTTAATAGATGACAGCCACCCTGGGGTGGGGGGCAAGAGAAAAAGCTTCATAGGAAAGGTGATGCTTGAAAGATGAATGGATGTTTGCTGGGCAGCTACCCTGGCAGGGCTTCTGGCTAGGAGAGAGCATTAGAACAAAGGCCCCAAGGCATGAAATAGCCTGACATTTCAGGAAGCTGTAAGTGGTTTGGTTTGACTGGAGCATAACGTAGGGAAAAGGAAGAATGTGCTTGTCTGTGGCATACACACAGACATAATTCTTGCTGGTGATTCTCTAATTTCTTTGCATGTGTGTCTGGTCATCTGGAGGAGATGGCTGTCTCCTTGGGGTTGGGGCCTCTTGTCTGGTGCTCTGCTTGGTGGCAGGACCAGGCTGGACATCCTTGATATGGGCTGCCTCTTCAGATTCTGGGTCCAGCCATTGACACAGTGAGTCATGGGTGGGCTGGCGGGGGAAGTTTTGGTCCAGGGTATTTCCTGACCCTGAAGGACTCCAGCCCACCCATAGCCAGAACCGTCTGCTTCAGGCTGGAGACAGACTGCAGTTTGAGGCACTCCCTGATCCCACTTCTCAATGGTAAAGAATCTGCCTGCTAATGCAGGAGACACAGGAGATGTGGGTTTGATTCCTGGGTTGGGAAGATCTCCTGGAGAAGGAAATGGAAACCCACTCCAGTATTCTTGCCTGGGAACTCCCATAGACAGAGGAGCCTGGCACGGGCTACAGTTCATAGAGTTGCAAATAGTCAGACACTGCTGAGAGACTGAGCATGCATTGATCTCACTACTTTAGCTACTGCCATCCAATCCCAAACCAATGTCTCTTGTTTTCATTTTCTTTTACAGGATCATTCCACTTCTACTGCCAATTTCTGTGTTAGAACTTGGGGAAGTGGAGCCACTGTGCATGTCACAGAATAAAGGGTTTATGAAAAGAAATAGACTTTGCAATATTGTGGGAGAAGCTGGGAAGAGAAGGTCTGCATTACAGACTGAAACATCCCCTGCCCCAAATTCATATGGGCAATGTGAATTCATTAGGCAATGTGAAGCCCTAACCCCCAGTGCCACAAAATATGGCTGTTTGGCGATACGGTCTTTAAAGAGATGATTAAAATGAAATGAGGCCATTAGATCGGGACCTAATCCAGTATGTTTGGTGTCCTTATAAGAAGAGGTGATTAGGACACAGACACACGGGGGAAGACCATATAAAGACAAAGAGAAAAGTTGCTATCGACAAGCCAAGGAGAGAGACCTCAGAAGAAACCAGCCTGACTGATATACTGATCTCAGTTTTCTAATTTCCAGAACTGCGAGGCAATAAATTCCTGTTAAGACAACCAGCCTGTGGTATTTGGTTACAGCAGCCCAAGCAAACTAATACCCTCTATAAGGGGAAGCCAGAGGATCATAAAGAGTCACTATCAATCTTCCTATAGATCTGATGTGGATGGAAAGTTGGATTTCATAATTTTCATCATTTACAGATTAAAGGGTCTCCTTAAAAGTCTCGCTGAAAAGAAACCCATTTAACTTTGATCAAACATTTCCCAAATTTCTTGGGTCACTCAAACCTTCATTCTCCTGGGCATAGCAACTATTGACAACCTGGTGTCACTATACACTCTCCTGCTCAGTCCCCTTCTTGGCATGCCCTCCTCCCAGACAGTGGTTCCTTCCTTGATTGGCTCTTCTGCCCGAAGGTCCTCCTCTGCCTCCTCTTGCCAGTTCCTGACCTGCCCTGGAGCCCCACCTTCTACCTGGAATGTTGCACCTGCATGCTCTTTTCCCAGCCACCACCAGCACGTTCAATGTGCCAGGGCTGAGCGGTACTAACCGAGCTGAAAGACAGACCAGGTGGATGATGTGTGTGAAGGGGACCCTGGACCCACTTGGCTGGTGGCTTCCTGGCTGCCCAAGATTCAACTCGGTCTGTCCCCAAAAATCATGATTTGTGAAATGAATCACTTTTTGAGGAGATGAGAGCAGATTTCTTGCTATCCTCATGACAGCATCATGCTTACTCCCCAGCAGGTTGAGAGGCTTTCTCTAGTGGAGAGGACGGCAGTGGCTTGGGGTGGAGTCAGGAAGGGAACCACACGTGGTCCAGGGAAGCCCTGGAAATGTGGTACCCACGTGACTCTCAGCCATCATGTGGCCCAAGTGCATACAATAGGAAGCCAGCTGGTTTGGACAAATGATGGCAATTATTACTTGGGTGGTATTTTAAACAATCAACTAGATGTTTTCAAATTTATTGCCTCAGAGTCCAGGCCATTATGATGCTCATACTTTGTTCTACCAGGTTCTGTGGATCTGAACAAATATATTCTCCAATACCGAAGGTGCTGGAAAAGCTGACCCAGACAGAAACCAGAGCAGAGGCAGGCTGTGCATGGTGTACTGATGCTCCTATAATCTTCATCATTTCAAACAGCTATTAAGGACTTTAAAGCTAAGTTTTACCTACATCCAATCTTGTCTTGCAATTGGAAAGATGAAAAAAGACATCTTTCTGACAAGATGGCAGCAATTGGTTAGCTTGACAGGGCTTTAAATAGTTATTACTGGAAAAGAGCTGAAGAGTCTAAAAAGAGTGCATTCTGTTTCTCGCCTCTGTGCCCCCCACTCCCAGGGGTCAGTGGGTCAAAGAACTATAATTACAACTCAAGTGGTTTTAATGACACCGGAGGGAATTCTGAAGCCCTAGGCTGGAACAAAAGCAGAGGCCTATGTTCAGCTGGGCATAGCTCACAAATCTCCTAGCTTTCTCCAGTTAAAAACAGTCCTGAGAATTCCTGAGGGACAAGGTTCCCTGGAGAGGGGCCCAGAGATGGAAATAGATGCATTTATTTTAAGCAGCTTGTAACCCTGGCCTCCAAGGCCACCTGCAACTCTGGGTAAATTAGGACTTGGAAGACACTGTGATTTGGGTGGTTTTCCATAACTCTTGGGGAAAACTATTCTGTAAGTGAAATTCTTAGTCTCTCCCTGAGGAGCCAGAGTTATCAGAAATGTGTGTGTGTGTGTGTGTGTGTGTGTGTGTGTGTGTCTGTGTCTGTGTCTGTGTCTGTGTCTGTGTGTCTGTGTATGTGTTGGGGGCAGGGACGATGCCCAAATGATCATCTGTCTCAAGACCACCCTTCCGCTTCCCTTGCCCACCGGGCTTTCCTGCCATAAGATCCGTGATTTCACCCTGGGGACTCCAGGGAAGAGATGAGAAAGGAGGAGGACACATGAAAGCTTTCCAGCACGGGGTACTCTGACTATGGCCAGTTTAGTCGGAAAGTAGATCGTGGCCAAGCAGATACATTTTCCAATGAACCAGCAGAGGGAGCTTAGAGTGGAAGCCAGCACCCTCTGAAGACCTCAGACTGGAACATTAGCAATTCTGATTCCAGCTGTTCCTCTCTGGTTTTGACACCAAATAAATAGCAAAGGACCTCTCTGAGAAGTTGCAGGTGGATTTTTGCTCCTCAGCTGCTCAGAAGTACTGCTCCACTTTGGGGTGGCTTCCCCGGAGGATACAGGGCAGCCTTGAGGAGAGCATCCTGCCTCCCTTGCTCCACGCTGGCGAGTCCCGCCTAAGCTGGTGTGTGGAAGGATGGGGAGTGGGAGCTGTTGTCTCCACAATGGAGGGAACTGGCTGCATGACCAGGCACCAAGGGACATGGTGGCATCTCTGAAAGGAGGCCATTTTCCAGGACCAATTTGAACAGAGCCAGGACGGGGAGGTCCAGCCCCACATAGGAGCAATGACAACTTTTAGATAACAGGATGGACTTTCTGGCCAGCAAGGGCGGATCAGTGCAGGGACAAGCTTGGAAAACTTTATGGGAGAGGTGTGTTTTCTTTTTTTTTTTTTAATTTTTTTATTAGTTGGAGGCTAATTACTTCACAACATTTCAGTGGGTTTTGTCATACATTGATATGAATCAGCCATAGATTTACACTTATTCCCCATCCCGATCCCCCCTCCCATCTCCCTCTCCACCCGATTCCTCTGGGTCTTCCCAGTGCACCAGGCCGGAGCACTTGTTTCATGCATCCCACCTGGGCTGGTGATCTGTTTCACCATAGATAGTATACATGCTGTTCTTTTGAAACATCCCACCCTCACCTTCTCCCACAGAGTTCAAAAGTCTGTTCTGTATTTCTGTGTCTCTTTTTCTGTTTTGCATATAGGGTTATCGTTACCATCTTTCTAAATTCCATATATATGTGTTAGTATGCTGTAATGTTCTTTATCTTTCTGGCTTACTTCACTCTGTATAAGGGGCTCCAGTTTCATCCATCTCATTAGGACTGGTTCAAATGAATTCTTTTTAACGGCTGAGTAATATTCCATGGTGTATATGTACCACAGCTTCCTTATCCATTCATCTGCTGATGGGCATCTAGGTTGCTTCCATGTCCTGGCTATTATAAACAGTGCTGCGATGAACATTGGGGTGCACGTGTCTCTTTCAGATCTGGTTTCCTCAGTGTGTATGCCCAGAAGTGGGATTGCTGGGTCATATGGCAGTTCTATTTCCAGTTTTTTAAGGAATCTCCACACTGTTTTCCATAGTGGCTGTACTAGTTTGCATTCCCACCAACAGTGTAAGAGGGTTCCCTTTTCTCCACACCCTCTCCAGCATTTATTGCTTGTAGACTTTTGGATAGCAGCCATCCTGACTGGCGTGTAATGGTACCTCATTGTGGTTTTGATTTGCATTTCTCTGATAATGAGTGATGTTGAGCATCTTTTCATGTGTTTGTTAGCCATCTGTATGTCTTCTTTGGAGAAATGTCTGTTTAGTTCTTTGGCCCATTTTTTGATTGGGTCATTTATTTTTCTGGAATTGAGCTGCAGGAGTTGCTTGTATATTTTTGAGATTAATCCTTTGTCTGTTTCTTCATTTGCTATTATTTTCTCCCAATCTGACGGCTGTCTTTTCACCTTACTTATAGTTTCCTTTGTAGTGCAAAAGCTTTTAAGTTTCATTAGGTCCCATTTGTTTAGTTTTGCTTTTATTTCCAATATTCTGGGAGGTGGGTCATAGAGGATCTTGCTGTGATTTATGTCGGAGAGTGTTTTGCCTATGTTCTCCTCTAGGAGTTTTATAGTTTCTGGTCTTACATTTAGATCTTTAATCCATTTTGAGTTTATTTTTGTGTATGGTGTTAGAAAGTGTTCTAGTTTCATTCTTTTACAAGTGGTTGACCAGTTTTCCCAGCACCACTTGTTAAAGAGGTTGTCTTTTTTCCATTGTATATCCTTGCCTCCTTTGTCAAAGATAAGGTGTCCATAGGTTCGTGGATTTATCTCTGGGCTTTCTATTCTGTTCCATTGATCTATATTTCTGTCTTTGTGCCAGTACCACACTGTCTTGATGACTGTGGGTTTGTAGTAGAGTCTGAAGTCAGGCAGGTTGATTCCTCCAGTTCCATTCTTCTTTTTTCAAGATTACTTTGGCTATTCGAGGTTTTTTGTTATTTCCATACAAATTGTGAAATTCTTTGGTCTAGTTCTGTGAAAAATACCGTTGGTAGCTTGATAGGGATTGCATTGAATCTATAGATTGCTTTGGGTAGAATAGCCATTTTGACAATATTGATTCTTCCAATCCATGAACACGGTATGTTTCTCCATCTGTTTGTGTCCTCTTTGATTTCTTTCATCAGTGTTTTATAGTTTTCTATGTATAGGTCTTTTGTTTCTTTAGGTAGATATACTCCTAAGTATTTTATTCTTTTTGTTGCAATGGTGAATGGTATTGTTTCCTTAATTTCTCTTTCTGTGTTCTCATTGTTAGTGTATAGGAATGCAAGGGATTTCTGTGTGTTAATTTTATATCCTGCAACTTTACTATATTTGTTGACTAGCTCTAGTAATTTTTTGGTAGAGTCTTTAGGGTTTTCTATGTAGAGGATCATGTCATCTGCAAACAGCGAGAGTTTCACTTCTTCTTTCCTATCTGGATTCCTTTTACTTCTTTTTCTGCTCTGATTGCTGTGGCCAAAACTTCCAGCACTATGTTGAATAGTAGTGGTGAAGGTGGGCACCCTTGTCTTGTTCCTGATTTCAGGGGAAATGGCTTTCAATTATTTCACCATTGAGGGTGATGCTTGCTGTGGGTTTGTCATATATAGCTTTTATTATGTTGAGGTATGTTCCTTCTATTCCTGCTTTTGGAGAGTTTTAATCATAAATGAGTGTTGAATTTTGTCAAAGGCTTTCTCTGCATCTATTGAGATAATCATATGGTTTTTATCTTTCAATTTGTTAATGTGGTGTATTACATTGATTGATTTGCGGATATTGAAGAATCCTTGCATTCCTGGGATAAAGCCCACTTGGTCATGATGTATGATTCTTTTTAATATGTTGTTGGATTCTGTTTGCTAGAATTTTGTTAAGGATTTTTGCATCTATGTTCATCAGTGATATTGGCCTGTAGTTTTCTTTTTTTGTGGCATCTTTGTCAGGTTTTGGAATTAGGGTGATGGTGGCCTCATAGAATGAGTTTGGAAGTTTACCTTCTTCTGCAATTTTCTGGAAGAGTTTGAGTAAGGTAGGTATTAGCTCTTCTCTAAATTTTTGGTAGAATTCAGCTGTGAAGCCATCTGGTCCTGGGCTTTTGTTTGCTGGAAGATTTTTTATTACAGTTTCGATTTCCTTGCCTGTGATGGGTCTGTTAAGATCTTCTATTTCTTCCTGGTATTCTTAACGTCATTTGGGGCTAGTTCCACACTCTTCTTGTGAATTGGCTGCTCATGTTTTTAAATATGTCTTCATAAATTTAAAAGCCAGTAATACATCTTTCTTATAAAGTGTTGGCTCGTGCCTCTTGCCCATTTTTCTATCAGGTTTTAGGATTTTCTAAAAATTCTAAGAGTCATTTTTGGGTTTGTTTACGGCTTGCTTTTTCTACCTCTTAAAATGGTCAGCAGTGTGATGGACCCTCGGTGAGTAAGCAACAAATGGACAACAGGATGTGAACACTTCACAGGAATCCCCGGAAGACCCACTAAGCGAACAAACTGTCCTGACGGGTGCACCTCAGCCTGGTTTGCCCCAGGAGTCAGTTGGACAAACGAGGACTGAGGTGGAGCACACAATCCATTCCCCTTTCCTCCAGAGCCAACCAGCTCAATGAGAGACCATTGAAACTAGATGCACAGGACAGGATGACTCAGTGTTTCATCCAGGAAGCTGGAAGCTTGTGGCAGCTGCTCATGGAAATGAATTTCACCTTGGTTTTGGCTCTGAGATTAGCTCCAAGGGAGCTTACAGCAAGAAACAAGATGAACAAAGAGATTTTGTGGGGGAAGTGTTGAGAAGTCCTTTGCACACAAGGCTCACATAAGTCTGGGCAAGCTCCATCCCTTGCTGGGAATACTAATGAGCTGCAATTGGGCATTTCCTGCATGGGATCCCCCAGCACAACCTGAAACCTGCATTTCTCTGCCCCTTCCCCATCACCCTGTTCAAATCCAAGCCTGGGTAGTACTCCTAGTGAGGTGACCCTGAGTCCTAGTCTTGAAATGAGACAGCTCCGTGTGGAGCAAGAGCAAGTGTATTCACTGCATTCTTAAAGAATGAAGACAAGGGTTTCCGACTGGAGAGCAGAAAACGGAGGTAAGCTCTGGGAACACTGAGACAAGGAGGCGGGAAGTGAAGATTTCTGCCAGCTGACTCAGAATTCAATGGGTTTCAATGTGCATTAAGACCACATTGCAGGACGAACGAGCAATGATTTTCGCTTCCACAGACACTTAAACACAAACTAGTTGTCATGGAGGGAGTTAGGCAAGTTATGAAAAGCTAGATAATGGTGAAATCTGAGAGAGAACAGAATGCATGCCCGAGGAGTGTGGCTGAGGGTCAAGGTTTGGAGGAGATGCACTCTGCCTGCTGTGTGACCCATCAGAGGTGACATAGCGGTTAGCATGGCAGGTGAGTTTGGAGGACTCTTTAGGGCATTACAAATGCCTCATTCCTCCCAGCAAATCATCTGAATTGCTCCCCATCCTCTGCTCGACATGTCAGGTTGGGGCTTTGTGATGTCAAAGCTCACCCAGGGCCACCATTGGGTGGGGAAGAGACTTGCTGACCTCATAAAGCATGAGGTGGAGGCGTATATATAGGGGTGGTCAGGGTCTCTGAGCAGACCACTGGGAGTCCTCCAAAAGACTGAGGTGACTGGGAAACCACAAGCCTCCAGAGTAGTTATGGAACACCTACCTCCTGTTACCCAGGATTAGATGAAGACCTCCTATCAATTGTGGTCCAGAAAAAAAAATGTCAAGGTGAACTGAACCCAGACAAACTCCTCTTGCCCATCGACCACACCGCGGAAGACACCCTCCCCTGTCCTTGCCTGGCACATAACTCTTCTCTGCCCACACCCTTACTCCTGAAGCCATTGTTCCCACCTGTCTTCACACTCTTCCCTAAACCAGTTCCATTCTTGCTCCCTGTCTTGTTTTCTCCAGGTGGCCAGGGTAACCGTGAGGGTGAATAATCCCATTCGGGCAAAGCTCCCCAAGAAAACTTCTCTGAAAACTTCCGCCACAAAAAAGCTTAAAAAAAATCAGATGCTCAAAGCTCTGTAGCCAGAGTTCCAAGGCGAATGAAGAGCTGAATCAGAAGGAACCAGAGGAGGTCCAAGAGACCATGGAGACCCCTGCCATTCCAGGTAAACAGAAGGAAACAGAGGAGGTCCCAGAGACCATGGAGACCCCTGCCATTCCAGCTAATCAGAATGAATCAGAGGAGGTCCCAGAGACTATGGAGACACCTGCATTTTTAGCAAATCAGAATGAACCAGAGGAGGTCCCAGAGACCATGGAGACCCCTGGCATTCCAGCTGGAACAGTGGGCAGCCAGTGAGTTCAGGCCATGTCTAGACACCTCAGAAATGCTTGAGTGTCTGGCCACTGAGTACTGGCCAAAAGTACAGATGCTGAATATTATAGCTACTGCATACACTAATAACAAAAATAAAATAAAATCAAGCTGATGTGAAATTATGTTTGTCTCTGAGTTCTCTGATATGGGGGGCAGAGAGGGCAGGGAAGGGATATGTTTGTGAGGAGAGAGGGAGATGGCCTCTGTGGAGTTGGAGATGGGGCCAGAAGGTCCAGGTTGCAGAAAGTATGGGGGAAATCTGGTTCCAGACTAAGCTTCAAAGACACACTTCCCATTGGAGAAGAGGAAGAGGACTTGGAGTTTCTCTGTGTGAGTGCAGAGATGGACACTTAGCTGGGAGCCGTGTTGTGTGGGAGGGGGCAGTGCCATTTGTTCAAAAGGCATACAAAGGAGCTGCCCCATCAAAAGAATGGAATATTGACATTTGCAGCAACATGGAAGGTAGAATATTGAGTAAAATAACTCAGACAGCATTTGACAAATACTGTATGATATCACTTGCAGTATGTAAATATACCGGAAAGTAGAGAATATGATAATAATGGAGGTGCACAAATATAAAGAAGCATCTACTGGTTACCAGCGGGGAGGGGAAGAGGGCGGAGCAATACAGAGGTGGTGGAGTTGGAGGCAGGCAGTGATAATAGGTTGAAAATGTGCTCAGGGATGCATTGTACAACATGGGGAATAGAGCCAGGACTTTGTCATAACTATAAATGGAAAGCAATCTTTCACAGTTGCATAATCAGAAAGAAAAGGAAAGAAAGAGGGCGGAGGAAGGAGGGCAGAAAGGAAGGAAAAGAAGGGCTTTTTTCGAGGTCAAAAATTCAATACTGATTAGGCCCTTTATATCAATGGATTCTATTTTATTTTATTTCATTTATTTTAATTGCTGGGTATTTACTTGACAATATTGTGATGGTTTTTGCCATACACTGACATGAATCAGCCATGGGAGTACATGTATTCCCCATCCTGATTCCCCCTCATATCTTCCTCCCAATCCAACCCCTCTGCATAAGCCCAGTCAAGCAGTCCTGGGCACCCTGTCTTATGCATCGAACATGGACTGGCTATCCCTTTCACATATGATAATATACATGTTTCAATGCTATTCTCTTAGATCACCCCACCCTCGCCGTCTCCGACAGAGTCCAAAAGACTGTTCTGTAAATCTGTTTCTTTCTTTGTGTCTCCCATATAGCATTATCATCTCCAACTTCCTAAATTCAATATATATGCCTTAGTATAGTGTATTGGTGTTTTTCTTTCTGACTTATTACACTCTGTATAATAGGCTCCAGTTTCATACACCTCATTAGAAAGGATTCACATGTGTTTTAATGGCTGAGCAATATTCCACTGTGTCTATATACCACAGTTTTCTTACCTGTTTGTCTGCTGATGGACATCTAGTTTGCTTCCATGCCCTGGTTATTGTAAACAGTGCTGTGATGAACATTGGGGCACACGTGTCTTTTTCACATCTGGGTGAATCAGGATTTGAATGAGGAGAAACCATGATGACTATTAGCCTGTTAGTGGTAAACCCTGCACAAGAGTTTGGTTGAAGGAGTAGGACCAAAGATGGAGATGGTTGTTTCAAACCGGCTGAGAGTGCTCAGATGGACATGTGTGGTGCTGTCCTGCTGGGGGACATCTCTGGTTGCTCTGTTCTGACCAGCAAAGGAGGATTTTCCTTCCTTCCTTTCATGTCCCTTGTTTCCCTTTCTCCCTCTTTCCTCCCGACCTGAATTTCTTTCACAAACCTTCAATGTGCTGGGCTGTGCTGTGCTTCATTGTTCAGTCATGTCCAAGTCTTTGTGACACCATGGAGTGTAGCCCACCAGGCTCTTCTTTCCATGGGGATTCTCCAGGCAAGCATACTGGAGCAGGCTGCCATTCCTCCCATCCAGGGGATCTTCCTAATCCAGGCTTTGAATCCTGGTCTCCCTTGTAGCAGGTGGGTGTTTTGTTTTGTTTTGTTTTGTTTTGTTTTTTTTTTTTACTATATGAGCCATCAGGACACCCTTAAAGTGGGCTTCATCTGACACTATCTTTTTCATATCTGTAAGATCAAATGGGGTCTATTTCATGATTTCCATGACTCTCCTTATTTTTAGAACACACAAAACACATTTATTCCAAGTATCCTAAAGTCTCTCCCTGCAATTACTAAAATCTATGCCACTTCTGCCTGAGTTTCTGTTCTCAAGGGAATCTTAGTATGATTTTTCTTACCTTCGTTAGATTTAATATGTTCTTAACGTGGTTCACGGCTAGTTCCATACTCTTCTTGTGAATTGGATGTTTATGTCTTTAAACATGTCTTCATAAATTTAAAGGCCAGTGATACATCTTTCTTATAAAGTGTTGGCTCGTGTCTCTAACCCATTTTCTATCAGGTTTTAAGATCTTCTAACAATTCTAAGAGTCATCCTTTGGATGGTTTATGGCGTGCTTTTTCTACTTGTTAAAATGTTCAGCATTGTGGTGGACCCTGGGTGAGTAAGCAACAAATGGACAATGGGATGTGAACACTTCACAGGAAACCCAGGAAGACCTACTAAGCCAACAAACTGTCCCAAGGGGTGCACCTCAGGCCGCTTGATGCTACGATCAAATGGAAAAACGAGGACTGAGGTGGAGCACACAATCCATGCCCCTTTCCTCCAGAGACAACCAGCTCAATGAAAGACCATGGGAACTAGATGCACAGGACAGGATGACTCAGTGTTTCATCCAAGAAGCTGGAAGCTTCTGGCAGCTGCTCATGGAAATAAATTCCACCTTGGTTTGGCTGTGAGGTAAGCTCCAAGGGAGCTTCCAGAAAGAAAACAAAATGAGAAAAGAGATTTGTGAGGGCACGTGTTGAGAAGAACTTTGCACACAAGGCTCACACAGCTCTGGGCAAGCTCCACCAGTTTCTGGGAATACTAATCAGCTGCAGGTGGGCATTTCCTGCATGGGATCCCCCAGCACAACCAGAGACATTCATTTCTCTGCCCCTTCCCCATCACTGTTTTCAAACGCAAGCCTGGGTAGTACTCCTAGTGAGGTGACCCTGAGTCCTAGACTTGAAACGAAACAGCTCCGTGTGGAGCAAGGGCAAGTTTGTTCACTGCATTCTCACAGCCTGAAGACAAGAGTTTCCAACTGGAGACCAGAAAATGGAGGCGAGTTCCGGGAACACTGAGACAAGGAGGCGAGATGGAAATGTTTCTGTCGGCTGGCCCACAATTCGATGGGCTTCAAGGTGCATTAAAACAACATTGCAGGACGAACGATCAGTGATTTTCGCTTCCACAGACTCTTAAACGCAACCTAGTTGTCATGGCGGGAGTTTAGGCAAGATATGAAAAACTAGATAATGATGAAAGCTGAGAGAGAACAGAATGAATGCCCGAGGAGTGTGGCTGTGGGGAAAGTTTGGGAGTAGGTGCACTCTGCCTGCTGAGAGACCCATCAGAGTTGACAAAGAGGTGAGGGTGGCAGGTGAGTTTGGACGCCTCTTGAAGGCATTACTAATGCCTCATTTCTCCCAGCAAATCATCTGAATTGCTCCCCATCCTCCCCTAAACATGTCAGGATTGGGCTTTGTGATATCAAAGCTCACCCAGCACCACCATTGGGTGGGGAATAGACTTGCTGTCCTCATAAAGCATGAGGTTGAGGCTCCATGGGGACGCATATATATAGGGGTGCTCAGGGGCCCTGAGCAGACCACTGTGAGTCCTCCAAATGACTAAGGAGACTGGGAAGCCAAAGTCTCCAGAGTAGTTATGGAACACCCACCTCCTGTTACCTACGAGAAAATGAAGACCTCCTCTCAATTGAGGTCCAGAAAAAAATGTCAAGGTGAACTGAACCCAGCCAAACTCCTCTTGCCCATCGACCCCTCCACAGAAGTCACCCTCCCTTGTCCTTGCCTGGCAGATAACCCTTCTCTGCCCACACCCCTACTCCTGATTCCATCGTTCCCACCTCTATTCATATTCTTCCCTAAACCAGTGCTATTCTTTCTCCCTGTCTTGTTTTCTCCAGGTGGCCAGGGTAACCGTGAGGGTGAATAATCCCATTCCAGCAAAACTGTCCAAGAAAACTTCTCTGAGAACTCCAACCACAAAAAAGCTTAAGAAAATCAGATGCTCAAAGCTCTGTAGCCAGAGTTCCAATACGATAGAACAGCTGAATCAGAAGCAACCAGAGGAGGTCCCAGAGACCATGGAGACCCCTGCCATTCCAGCTAATCAGAGTGAATCAGAGGGGCCCCAGAGACCATGGAGATACCTGCATTTCCTGCTAATCAGAATGAACCCGAGGAGGTCCCAGAGACCATGGAGACCACTGCCATTCCAGCTAATCAGAACGAACGGTAGGAAATCCCAGACACCATGGAGACCCTTGCCTGTCCATTTTGACGAGTGGATAACCAGTGACTTCGCGGCATGGGTAGACACCTCAGAAATGCTTGGGGGTCTGGCAGCTGAGTACTGGACAAAACTACAGAGGCTGAATATTATAGCAACTGCAAACACTAATAACGAAAATAAAATAAAATCAAGCTGATATGAAATTGTTTTTGGCTATGAGTTCTCTGATAGTGGGGGGCAGAGAGGGCAGGGAAGGGATGAGTGTGTTAGGAGGGAGGGAGATGGCTTCTGTGGAGTTGGAGATGGGACCAGAAGGTCCAGGTTGCCAGAAATTCGGGGGAATAACTGGTTCCAGACTGACCCTCAAAGACACACTTCCCATTGGAGAAAAGGAAGAGGACTTGGAGTTCTCTGTGTGAGTCCAGAGATGGACACTTAGCTGGGGAGCTTTGTCGTGTGTGGGGGGGTGGCAGTGCCATTTGTTCAAAAGGCATACAAAGGAGCTGCCCCATCAAAAGAATGGAAGATTGACATTTGCAGCAACATGGAAGGTAGAATATTGAGTAAAATACCTCAGAGAGAGATTGACAAATACTGTATGATATCACTTATAGAATGTAAACATACCGCACAGTAGAGAATATGATAATAATGGAGGTGCACAAATATAGAGAAGCATCTACTGGTTACCAGCGGTGAGGGGAAGCGGGCAGGACAATACAGAGGTGGGGGAGTGGGAGGCACGCAGTGATAGTTAGGTGGAAGATGAGTTCAGATATGCAGTGTACAACATGGGGAATAGAGCCAGGACTTTGTCATAACTATACATGGAAAGCAAGCTTTAACAGTTGTATAATCAGAAAGAAAAGGAAAGAAAGAGGGGGGAGGAAGGAGGGAAGCAAGGAAGGAAAAGAAGGGCGTTTTTGTAGGTCAAAAAGTCAATGCTGATTAGACCCTTTTTATCACACGATTCTATTTTATTTTATTTATTTCAATTGGTGGGTATTTACTCTACAATATTGTGGTGATTTTGCCATACACTGACATGAATCAGCCAGGGGAGTACATGTATTCCTCATCCTCATTCTGCCTCACATCTTCCTCCTAATCCAATCCCTCTGGGTTAGCCCAGTGAACCAGTGCTGGGCACAGTGTCTAATGCTTCGAACATGGACTGGCTATCCCTTTCACATATGATAATATACATGTTTCAATGCAATTCTCAAAGATCATCTGACCCTTGCCGTCTCCAACAGAGTCCAAAAGACTGTTCTGTAAATCTTTGTCTTTTTTGAAGTCTCCCTTATAGGGTTATCATCTCCATCTTCCTAAATTCAATATATATGCCTTAGTATAGTGTATTGGTATTTTTCTTTCTGACTTACTTCGCTCTGTATAATAAGCCCCAGTATCATCCACCTCATTTGATCTATTCACATGTGTTCTTTTTAATGGCTGAGCAATATTCCATTTTGTCTCGGTGCCACAGCTTTCTTACACATTTGTCTGCTGATGGACATCTAGGTTGATTCTATTCCCTGGTTATTGTAAACAATGCTGTGATGAACATTGGGGCACACGTGTCTATTTCACTTCTGGGTGAATCAGGATTTGAATGAGGAGAAACCATGATGACTATTAACCTGTTAGTGGTAAAACCTGCACATGAGTTTGGTTGAAGGAGGGGGACCAAAATTGGAGATGCTTGTTTCAAACTGACTGAGAGTGCTCAGATGGACATGTGTGGTACTGTCCTGCTGGGGGACATCTCTTGTTGCTCTGTTCTCAGAAGCAACAGAGGATTTCCTTTCCTTCCTTTCATTTGCCTTGTTGCCCTTTCTCCCTCTTTCCTCCGTATCTGAATTTCTTTCACAACCATTCAATGTGCTGCGCTGTGCTGTGCTTCTTTGTTCAGCCATGTCCAACTCTTTGTGACGACATGGACTGTAGACTGTCCAGGCTCCTCTGTCCATGGGGATTCTCCATACAAGCATACTGGGGCAGGCTGCCATTCCTCACTCCAGGAGATCTTCTCAATCCAGGAATTGAATCCTGGTCTCCCATTTGCAGGTGGGTTTTTTTTTTTTCATTACTATCTGAGCCATCAGGAAACCCTTAAAATGGGCTTCATCTGACACTATGTTTTTCATATCTGTAAGATCAAATGGGGTCTATTTTATGATTTCCATGACTCTCCTTATTTTTAGAACACACAAAACACATTTATTCCAAGTATCCTAAAGTCTCTGTCTGCAATTACTAAAATCGATGCCACTTCTGCCTGAGTTTCAGTTCTCAAGGGAATTTTAGTATGATTTTTCTTACCTTCATTAGATTTAGTATGTTCTTAACGTGGTTCAGGGCTAGGTCCATACTCTTCTTGGAATTGGCTGCTCATGTCTTTAAACTTGTCTTCATAAATTTAAAGGCCAGTGATACATCTTTCTTATAAAGTGTTGGCTATTGCCTCTTGCCCATTTTTCTATCAGGTTTCAAGATCTTCTAACAATTCTAAGCGTCATCTTTTGGATGGTTTATGGCGTGCTTTTTCTACTTGTTAAAATGTTCAGCATTGTGGTGGACCCTGGGTGAGTAAGCAACAAATGGACAACGGGATGTGAACACTTCACAGGAAACGCAGGAAGACCCACTAAGCCAACAAACTGTCCCCAGGGGTGCACCTCAGGCTGGTTGACCCTACGAGTCATTTGGACAAACGAGAACTGAGGTGGAGCACACAATCCGTTCCCCTTTCCACAAGAGCCAACCAGCTCAATGAGAGACCCTGATAACTATATGAACAGGACAGGATGACTCAGTGTTTCATCCATGAAGCTGTAAGCTTGTGGCAGCTGCTCATGGAAATGAATTCCACCTTGGTTATGGCTGTGAGGTAAGCTTCAAGGGAGCTTCCAGCAAGTAAACAAGATGAGCAAAGAGATTTGTGAGGGCACGTGTTGAGAAGACCTTTGCACACAAGGCTCACACAGCTCTGGGCAAGCTCCACCTCTTGCTGGGAATACTAATCAGCCGCAGGTGGGCATTTCCTGCATGGGATCCACCAGCACAACCAGAAACATGCATTTCCCTGCCCCTTCCTCATCACCCTGTTCAAGCCCAAGCCTGGGTAGTACTCCTAGTGAGGTGACACTGAGTCCTAGTTTTGAAACGAGACAGCTCCGTGTCGAGCAAGGGCAAGTGTATTCACTGCATTCTCACAGTCTGAAGACAAGTGTTTCCGACTGGAGACCAGAAAATGGAGGTGAGCTCGGTGAACACTGAGACAACGAGGCGAGATGGAAAGGTTTGTGTCGGCTGACCCAGAATTCCATGGCCTTCAAGGTGCATTAAGACCACATTGCAGGACGAAAGAGCAATGATTCTTGCTTCCACAGACACTTAAACGCAACCTAGTTGTCACGGAGGGAGTTTAGGAAAGATATGAAAAGCTAGATAAAGGTGAAAGCTGAGAGAGAACAGAATGAATGCCTGAGGAGTGTGGCTGGGGGAAATGTTTGGAGGAGATGCACTCTGCCTGCTGTGTGACCCATCAGAGTTGACATAGAGGTGAGGGTGGCAGGTGAGTTTGGAGGCCTCTTGAGGGCATTACAAATACATTATTTCTCCCAGTAAATCATCTGAATGGTTCCCCATCCTCCGCTAGACATGTCACGATGGGGATTTGTGATGTCAAAACTGACCCAGACCCACCATTGTGTGGGGAAGAGACTTGCTGACCTCATAATGCATGAGGGTGTGGCTCCATGTGGACGGGTATATATAGGGGTGCTCAAGGGCTCTGAGCAGACCACTGTGAGTCCTCCAAATGACTGAGGTGAATGGGAAGCCACAAGGCTCCAGAGTAGTTATGGAACACCCACCTCCTGTTACTCAGGAGAATATGAAGACCTCCTATCAATTGAGGTCCAGAAAAACATGTCAAGGTGATCTGAAAGCCCCTAAACTCCTCTTGCCCATTGACCCCACCCCAGCGGACACCCTCCCCTGTCCTTGCCTGGCAGATAACCCTTCTCTGCCCACACCTCTTCTCCTGAAGCCATTGTTCCCACCTGTCTTCACACTCTTTCCTAAAGAAGTGCGATTCTTTCTCCTTGTCTCGTTTTCTCCAGGTGGCCAGTGAAACCATGAGGGTGAATAATCCCACCGGAGAAGTTGCCCAAGAAAATTTCTCTGAAAACTCCCAACACAAAAAAACTTAAGAAAATCAGATGCTCAAAGCTCTGTAGCCAGAGTTCCAAGGCAAATGAACAACTGAATTAGAAGAAACCAGAGGAGGTCCCAGAGACAATGGAGACCACTGACATTCCAGGTTATCACAAGGAAATAGGGTAGGTCCCAGACATCATGGAGACCCCTGCCATTCCAGGTAATCAGAATGAATCAGAGGAGGTCCCAGAGATAATGGAGACCCCTGTCATTCCAGCTGGACCAGTGAACAGACAATGACTTTTGGGCATGGCTAGACACCTCAGAAATTCTTGGGGGTCTGGCCGATGAGTACTGGCCAAAAGCACAGATGCTGAATATTATAGCAACTGCATATTAATAATGTAAATAAAATAAAATCACGTGATATGAAATTATATATGACTCTGAGTTCTCTGATAGTTGGGGCAGAGAATGCAGGGAAGGGATAAGGGTGTGAGGAAGGAGGGAGACGGCTTCTGTGGAGTTCGAGATTGGACCAGAAGGTCCAGCTTGCCAGAAAGTAGGGGGAAGAACTGGTTCCAGACTGAGCTTCAAAGACACACTTCCCATGGGAAAAGATTAAGGGAACTTCGTGTTTCTCTGTGCGAGTGCAGAGAAAGACACTTAGCTGGGGAGCTGTGTCGTGTGTGGGGGGTCAGTGACATTGGTTCAAAAGGCATACAAAGGAGCTGCCCCATCAAAATAATGGAATATTGACATTTGCTGCAACATGGAAGGTAAAACACTGAGTAAAATACCTCAGACAGATATTCACAAATACTGTATGATACCCCTTATAGAAAGTAAACATATTGCAAAGTAGAGAATATGATAATAATGGAGGTGCACAAATATAGAAAAGCATCTACTGGTTACCAGTGGGGAGAGGAAGGGGGCGGGGCAATACAGAGGTGCGGGAGTGGGAGGCATGCAATGATAGTTAGGTTGAAGTTGACCTCAGGGATGAATTTATAAAATGGGGAATAGTACCAAGACTTTATCATAACTGTAAATGGAAAGCAAGCTTTAACAGTTGTATAATCAGAAAGAAAAGGAAAGAAAGAAGGGGGGGGGGGAAGGAGCAAAGAAAGGAAGGAATAGAATGGTGTTTTTGGAGGTCAAAAAGTCAATACTGACTAGGCCCTTTTTATCACAGTTTCTATTTTATTTTACTTTTTTTTTTTTTTTTTTTAAATGGTCGGTATTTACTTTACAATATTGTGGTGGTTTTCGCCATACATTGACATAAATCAGCCATGGGAGTACATGTATTCCCCATCCTGATTCCCCCTCACATCTTCCTTCCAATCCAATCCCTCTGGGTCAGCACAGTGAAACAGTTCTGGGCACCCTGTCTTATTCATGGAACATGGACTGGCTATCTTTTTCACATATGATAATATACATGTTCCAATGCTATTCGCACAGATCATTCCAGCCTCGCCGTCTCCCACAGAGTCTAAAAGACTGTTCTGTAAATCTGTGTCTCTTTTGCTGTCTCCCATATAGGGTTATCATCTCCATCTGCCTAAATTCAATATATATGCCTTAGTATAGTGTATTGGTGTTTTTCTTTCTGACTTACTTCGCTCTGTATAGTAGGCTCCAGTTTCATACACCTCATTAGAATGGATTCACATGTGTTCTTCTTAATGGCTGAGCAATATTCCATTTTGTCTATGTACCACAGCTTTCTTACCCATTTGTCTGCTGACGGACTTCTAGGTTGCTTCCATGCCCTGGTTATTGTAAACAGTGCTGTGATGAACATTGGGGCACACGTGTCTTTTTCACTTCTGGGTGAATCAGGATTTGAATGAGGAGAAACCATGATGACTATTAGCCTGTTAGTGGTAAACCCTGCACAAGAGTTTGGTTGAAGGAGTGGGACCAAAGTTGGAGATGGTTGATTCAAAGCGGCTGAGAGTGCTCAGATGAACAATTTTGGTGCTGTCCTGCTGAGGGACATTTCTGGTTGTTCTGTTCTCACCAGCAAAGGAGGATTTTCTTTCCTTCCTTTCATTTCCCTTGTTTCCCTTTCTCCTTCTTTCCTCGCTACCTGAATTTCTATCACAAGCAATCAATGTGCTGCACTGTGCTGTGCTTCGTTGTTCAGCCATGTCCAACTCGTTGTAACCCCATCGACTGAAGCCCGCCAGGCTCTCCTGTCCTTGGGGATTCTCCAGGCAAGCATACTGGAGCAGGCTGCCATTCCCCCCTCCAGGGGATCTTCCCAACCCCGGGATTGAATCATGGTCTGCCATGTTGCAGGTGGGATTTTTTTTTTTTTTTCTTATTATCTGAGCCATCAGGAAACCCTTAAAATGGGCTTCATCTGACACTATGTTTTTCATATGAGTAAGATCAAATGGTGTCTGTTTTATAATTTCTATGACTCTCCTTATTTTTAGAACACACAAAACTCATTTATTGAAGTATCCTAATGTCTCTGTATGCAATTACTAAAATCTATGCCACTTCTGCCTGAGTTTCAGTTCTCAAGGGAATTTTAGTATGATTTGTCTTACCTTTTTTAGATTTAATATGTTGTTAACGTGGTTCAGGGCTAATTCCATACTCTTCTTGTGAATTGCCGGCTCATGTCTTTAACCATGTCTTTAAAAATTTAAAGGCCAGTGATACATCTTTCTTATAAAGTGGTGGCTCGTGCCTATTCCCCATTTTTCTATCAGGTTTTAAGATCTTCTAACTATTTTACTAGTCATCTTTTGGGGTGTTTATAGCATGCTTTATCTACCTCTAAAAATGTTCAGCAGTGTGAAGGACCCTGAGTGAGTAAGCAACAAATGGACAACAGGATATCAACACTTCACAGGAAACCGAGGAAGACCCACTAAGCCAACAAACTGTCCCCAAGAGTGCACCTCAGGCTGGTTGACACTTCGAGTCAATTGGAAACATGAGGACTGAGGTGGAGCACACAATCCATTCCCCTTTCCTCCAGAGCAAACCAGGTAAATCAGAGACCATGGAAACAAGATGCACAGGACAGGATGACTCAGTGTTTCATCCAAAAAGATGGAAGCTTGTGGCAGCTGCTCATGGAAATGAATTCCACCTTGGTTATGGCTGTAAGGTAACCTCCAAGGGAGCCTCCAGCAAGAAAAGAAGATGAGAAAAGAGATTTGTGAGAGCACGTGTTGAGAATAGTTTTGCACACAAGGCTCATACAACTCTGTGCAAGTTCCACCCCTTGCTAGGAATACTAATCAGGCGCAGGTGGGCATTTCCTGCATGGAATCCCCCAGCAAAACCTGAAACATGCATTTCTCTGCCCCTTCCCCAACAACATGTTCAAACCCAAGCCTCGGGAGTACTCCTAGTGAGGTGACCCTGTGTCCTAGACTTGAATCGAGACAGCTCTGTGTGGAGCAAGGACAAGTGTAATCACTGCATTCTTGCAACCTGAAGACAAGGGTTTCCACCTGGAGGCCATAAATTGGAGGTGAGCTCCGGGAACACTAAGACAAGAAGGTGGGATGGAAAGGTTTCTGTCGGTTGGCCCAAAATTCAAAGGGCTTCGAGGTGCATTAAGACCACATTGCACGACGAAGGAGCAATGATTCTCGCTTCCACAGACACTTAAACACAACCTAGTTGTCATCGAAGGAGTTTAGGAAGATATGAAATGCTACATAATGGTGAAAGCTGAGAGAGAACAGAATGCATGCCCGAGGAGTGTGGCTGTGGAGCAAGGTTTGGAGGAGATACACTCTGCCTGCTCTGTGACCCATCAGAGTTAATATAAAGGTGAGGGTGGCAGGTGACTTTGGAGGCCTCTTTAGGGCATTACTAATGCCTCATTTCTCCCAGCAAATCATCTGAATTGCTCCCCATTCTCTGCGAGACATGTCAGGATGGGGCTTTGTGATGTCAAAGCTCACCCAGGGCAACCATTGGCTAGGGAAGAGACTTGCTGTCCTCATAAAGCATGAGGGTGAGGCTCCATGGTGACGAGTATATATAGGGGTGCCCAGGCGCTCTGAGCAGACGACTGTGAGTCCTCCAAATGACTGAGGTGACTGGGAAGCCACAAGGCTCCAGAGTAGTTATGGAACACCCACCTCCTGTTTCCCAGGAGAGGATGAAGACCCCCTATCAATTGAGGTCCAGAAAAAAATGTCAAGGTGAACTGAACCCAGCCAAACTCCTCTTGCCCTTTGAACCCACCCCAGAAGACATATGCCCCTTTCCTTGCCTGGCATATAACCCTTCTCTGCCTACACCCCTTCTCCTGAAGCCATCATTCCCACCTGTCTTCACACTCTTCCCTAAACCAGTGCCATTCTTGCTCCCTGTCTTGTTTTCTCCAGGTGGCCAGGGTAACTGTGAGGGTGAATAATCCCATTCTGGCAAAACTGTCCAAGAAAAGTTCTCTGAGAACTGCAACCACAAAAAAGCTTAAGAAAATCAGATGCTCTAAGCTCTGTAGCCAGAGTGCCTAAGGCAAATGAACAGCTGAATCAGCAGGAACCAGAGGACGTCCCAGAGACCATGGAGACCCCTGCCATTCCAGGTAATCATAACGAACCAGAGGATGTCACAGAGACCATGGAGACCCAAGCCATTCCACCTCATCAGAATGAATCAGAGGAGGTCCCAGAGACCATGGAGACCCCTGCATTTCCAGTTAATCAGAATGAACAAGAGGAGGTCCCAGAGACCATGGAGACCCCTGCAATTCCAGCTATTCAGAACAAACCAGAGGAGGTCCCAGAGACCATGGAGACTCCTGCCATTCCAACTGGACCAGTGGACAGCCAGTGACTTCAGGCCATGTCTAGACACGCCAGAAATGCTTGGTGGTCTGTCCGCTGAGTACTGGCCAAAAGTACAGATGATGAATATTATAGCAACTGCATACACTAATAACGAAAATAAAAATAAAATCTAGCTGATGTGAAATTATATTTGTGTCTGTGTTCACTGATAGTGGGGGGCAGAGAGGGAGGGAAGGGAAGGGATAAGTGTGTGAGGAGGGAGGGAGATGGCTTCTGTGGAGTTGGAGATGGGACCAGAAGGTCCAGGTTGCCAGAAAGCAGGGGGAAGAACTGGTGCCAGAGAGAGCTTCAAAGACACCCTTCCCAAAGGAGACGGGGAAGAGGACTTGGAGTTTCTCTGTGTGAGTGCAGAGATGGACACTTAGCTAGGGAGCTGTGTCGGGTGGGTTTGGGCTGTGTCATTTGTTCAAAAGGCATACAAAGGAGCTGCCCCATCAAAATAATGGAATATTGACATTTGCATTAAGATGGAAGGTAGAATATTGAGTAAAATTACTCAAACATAGATTGACAAATACTGCATGATATCACTTATAGAATGGAAACATACCGCAAGGTAGCGAATATGATGACAATGGAGGTGCACAAATATAGAGAAGCATCTACTGGTTACCAGCGGGGAGGGGAAGAGCGTGGGGCAATACAGAGGTGGGGGAGTGGGAGGCATGCAGTGACAGTTAGGTGGAAATTGAGCACAGGGATGCCTTGTACAACATGGGCAATAGAGCCAGGATTTTGTCATAACTGTAAATGGAAAGCAAGCTTTATCTGTTGTATAATGAGAATGAAAGGGAAAGAAAGAGTGGGGAGGAAGGAGGGAAGAACGGAAGGAAAAGAAGGGTGTTTTGGGGGGTCAAAAAGTCAATTCTGATTAGGCCCTTTTTATCAAAGGATTCTATTTTATTTTATTTTATTTATTTCAATTGGTGGGTATTTACTTTACAATATTGTGGTGTTTTTTGCCATACATTGAAATGAATCAGCCATGGGAGTACATGTATTCCCCATCCTGATTCCCCCTCACATCTTCTCCAATCCAAACCATCTGGGTCAGCCCAGTGAACCAGTACTGGGCACCCTGTCATGCATCGAACATGTACTGTCTATCCCTTTCACAAATAATAATATACATGTTTCAATGCTATTCTCACAGATCATTCCACCCTTGCCGTCTGGCACAGAGTCCAAAAAACTCTTCTGTAAATCTGTGTCTCTTTTTCTGTCTCCCATATAGGGTTATCATCTCCATCTGCCTAAATTCAATATATATGCCTTAGTATAGTGTATTGGTGTTTTTCTTCTGACTTAATTCGCTCTGTATAATAGGCTCCAATTTCATCCACCTCATTAGATTCACATGTGTTCTTTATAATGGCTGAAAAGTATTTCCCTGTGTCTATGTACCACAGCTTTCTTACCCATTTGTCTGCTGATGGACTTCTAGGTTGCTTCCATGCCCTGGTTATTGGAAACAGTGCTGTGATGAATATTGGGACACATGTGACTTTTTCGCTTCTGGGTGAATCAGGATTTGAATGAGGAGAAACCATGATGACTATTAGCCTGTTAGTGGTAAACTATGCACATGAGTTTGGTTGAAGGAGTGGGACCAAAGTTGGAGATGGTTGTTTCAAACAGGTTGAGAGTGCTCAGATGGACATGTGGCATGCTGTCCTGCTGGGGGACATCTCTGGATACTCTGTTCTCACCAGGAAAGGAGGATTTTCTTTCCTTCCTTTCATTTCCTTGTTTCCCTTTCTCCCTCTTTCCTCCCGACCTGAATTTCTTTTTTTTTTTTTCTTCTTCTTTTTTTTTTTTTTTACCATTTCAGTAGGTTTGTCATACATTGATATGAATCAGCCATAGATTTCCACTTATTCCCCATCCCGATCCCCCCTCCCACCTCCCTCTTCACCCGACTCCTCTGGGTCTTCCCAGTGCACCAGGCCCGAGCACTTGTCTCATGCATCCCACCTGGGCTGGTGATCTGTTTCACCATAGATAGTATACATGCTGTTCTTTTTAAACATCCCACCCCTCACATTCTCCCACAGAGTTTCAAAGTCTGTTCTGTATTTCTGTGTCCTCTTTTTCTGTTTTGCATATAGGGTTATCAAATTACCAATCTTTCTAAATTCCATATATATGTGTTAGTATGCTGTAATGTTCTTTATCTTTCTGGCTTACTTCACTCTGTATAATGGCTCCAGTTTCATCCATCTCATTAGAACTGATTCAAATGAATTCTTTTTAATGGCTGAGTAATATTCCATGGTGTATATGTACCACAGCTTCCTTATCCATTCATCTGCTGATGGGCATCTAGGTTGCTTCCATGTCCTGCTATTATAAACAGTGCTGCAATGAACATTGGGGTGCACGTGTCTCTTTCAGATCTGGTTTCCTCAGTGTGTATGCCCAAAAGTGGGATTGCTGGGTCATATGGCAGTTCTATTTCCAGTTTTTTAAGGAATCTCCACACTGTTTTCCATAGTGGCAGTACTAGTTTGCATTCCCACCAACAGTGTAAGAGGGTTCCCTTTTCTCCACACCCTCTCCAGCATTTATTGCTTGTAGTCTTTTGGATAGCAGCCATCCTGACTGGAGTGTAATGGTACCTCATTGTGGTTTTGATTTGCATTTCTCTAATAATGAGTGATGTTGAGCACCTTTTCATGTGTTTGTTAGCCATCTGTATGTCTTCTTGGGAGAAATGTCTGTTTAGTTCTTTGGCCCACTTTTTGATTGGGTCATTAATTTTTCTGGATTGAGCTGGCAGGAGTTGCTTGTATATTTTTTTGAGATTAATCCTTTGTCTGTTTCTTCAGTTGCTATTAATTTTCTCCCAAATTTGAACGGCTGTCTTTTCACCTTACTTATAGTTTTCCTTTGTAGTGCAAAAGCTTTTAAAGTTTCATTAGATCCCATTTGTTTAGTTTTGCTTTTATTTACAATATTCTGGGGGAGGTGGGTCATAGAGGATCTTTGCTGTGATTTTGTCAAAGAGAGTGTTTTGCCTATGTTCTCCTCTAGGGAGTTTTATAGTTTCTGGGTCTTACAATTTAGATCTTTAATCCATTTTGAGTTTATTTTTTGTGTAATGGTGTTAGAAAGTGTTCTAAGTTTCATTCTTTTAACAAGTGGTTGACCAGTTTTCCCAGAACCACTTGTTAAAGAGGTTGTCTTTTTTCCATTGTATATTCTTGCCTCCTTTGTCGAAGATACGGTGTCCATAGGTTCATGGATTTATCTCTGGGCTTTCTATTCTGTTCCATTGATCAATATTTCTGTCTTTGTGCCAGTACCATACTGTCTTGATGACTGTGGCTTTGTAGTAGAGTCTGAAGTCAGGCAGGTTGATTCCTCCAGTTCCATTCTTCTTTCTCAAGATTATTTTGGCTATTCGAGGTTTGGTATTTCCATACAAATTGTGAAATCTTTGGTCAGTTCTGTGAAAATACCGTTGGGTAGCTTGATAGGGATTGCATTGAATCTATAGGATTGCTTTGGGTAGAAATAGCCATTTGAACATATTGTCTTCCACATCCCATGAACACGGTATGTTCTCCATCTGTTTGTGTCCTCTTTGATTTCTTTCATCAAGTGTTTTAAATAGTTTTCTATGTATAGGTCCTTTGTTTCTTTAGGTAGATATACTCCTAAGTATTTTATTCTTTTTGTTGCTATGGTGAATGGTATTGTTTCCTTAATTTCTCTTTCTGTTTTTTCATTGTTAGTATATAGGAATGCAAGGGATTCCTGTGTGTTAATTTTATATCCTGCAACTTTACTATATTCATTGATTAGCTCTAGTAATTTTCTGGTAGAGTCTTTAGGGTTTTCTATGTAGAGGATCATGTCATCTGCAAACAATGAGAGTTTCACTTCTTCTTTTCCTATCTGGATTCCTTTTACTTCTTTTTCTGCTCTGATTGCTGTGGCCAAAACTTCCAACACTATGTTGAACAGTAGTGGTGACAGTGGGCACCCTTGTCTTGTTCCTGATTTCAGGGGGAATGCTTTCAATTTTTCACCATTGAGGGTGATGCTTGCTGTGGGTTTGTCATATATGGCTTTTATAATGTTGAGGTATGTTCCTTCTATTCCTGCTTTTTGGAGAGTTTTAATCATAAATGAGTGTTGAATTTTGTCAAATGCTTTCTCTGCATCTATTGAGATAATCATATGGTTTTTATCTTTCAATTTGTTAATGTGGTGTATTACGTTGATTGATTTGCGGATATTGAAGAATCCTTGCATTCCTGGGATAAAGCCCACTTGGTCGTGGTGTATGATTTTTTTAATATGTTGTTGTATTCTGTTTGCTAGAATTTTGTTAAGGATTTTTGCATCTATGTTCATCAGTGATATTGGCCTGTAGTTTTCTTTTTTTTGTGGCATCTTTGTCAGGTTTTGGAATTAGGGTGATGGTGGCCTCATAGAATGAGTTTGGAAGTCTACCTTCTTCTGCAATTTTCTGGAAGAGTTTGAGTAGGGTAGGTGTTAGCTCTTCTCTAAATTTTTTGTAGAATTCAGCTGTGGAGCCATCTAGTCCTGGGCTTTTTTTTTTGCTGGAAGATTTCTGATTACAGTTTCGATTTCCTTGCTTGTGATGGCTCTGTTAAGATCTTCTATTTTTTCCTGGTTCAGTTTTGGAAAGTTATACTTTTCTAAGAATTTGTCCATTTCATCCAAGTTGTCCATTTTATTGGCATAGAGCTGCTGGTAGTAGTCTCTTATGATCTTTTGTATTTCAGTGTTGTCTGTTGTAATCTCTCCATTTTCATTTCTAATTTTGCTTAATTGTTCTTCTCCTCTTTGCTTCTTAATGAGTCTTGCTAATGGTTTGGTCATATTTTGTTTATTGTTTCAAAAAACCAGCTTTTAGC